>NW_027531893.1:3896784-3911395 GCF_008692635.1 Crocuta crocuta
ATATTTTATTTTATTATTTTTAAAAATTTATTTATTTATTTTGAGAGATGGAGAGAAAGAAAACAAGTGAAGGAGGGGCAGAGAGAGAGAGGGAGAGAGAGAATTCCAAGCAGACTCCATGCTGTCTGCTCAGAGCCTGATGTGGGGCTCAACCCCACAAACTGTGAGATCATGACCTAAGCCAAAATCAAGAATCAGATGTTCAACCACTGTCCCACCCAGACACCTTGAGATAGTGTATATTTTAAATTTTCATTTTTGAGAGAGAGAGAGAGAGAGAACTAGAATGAGTGGGGGAGGGACAGAGAGAGGGAGGGACAGAAAATCTGAGGCAGGCTCTGCACTCTCAGCCTGATGGAGGGCTCGAACCCACAAACTGTGAGATCATGACCTGAGCTGAAGTAGGACGCTTAACCTACAGAGCCACCCAGGTGCCCCGAGTAGTGCATATTTTAATGAGTAGCCAAAATCAAACTGGAATACCAGCATCACCCAAAAATATGCCCAATGTCCCTTCCCAATCAACCTTCAATCAACCCTAGGCAATCACTCCTGTTTGTTTGTTTTCTTTATGAATTTAGTTTTCTCCTTTCTAGAGTTTCATATAAAAACAAACATAGGCTATATACTTTATGTCTCAATAGAATGGTTTGTTTACAAGTCTTTTCGGGACATATACAATACTTTATCTCCCTAGGTAAATATCTAGGATTGGAATTGCTAGGTTTTATATATATATGTAAATATATTTAGTTATTAATAAACAGCTAAAAAAGTTTTGGAAGGTGGTTGTAGAATTTATATTTCCTTCAGCAAGGAATCTCACCAACAGTCAGCATGGTCGATCTTTACAAATTAGGGTATTTTAATACCATGTGTGTAGCAATATCTAATTGGAAATTTAATTTATATTTTCCTGGTAAGATATAATGTTGACTATTTTCGTATACATTTTGTTCACTTATCAAACATTTTTAGGAGCCATCTGTTTAAATCTCTTGGCTATTTTGTATCAGGTTATTTACTTATTTTTGAGTCATAACTTTTTAAAAATATTCATCACACAACTTCAAAGTTTGATACATGTATTGTGAATATTTTATCTTGGTCAATGGCTTGCTTTTGCATTTAATTATAGATTCTTTTGAATTTTAAATTTAGGTCTGTGACTCATTTTGAGTCAACTTGTACATATGACATGAGCTAAGGGTCGAAGTTATTTTGTCCCCCGGCCCCACATATGAATACATGGAATTTTCCCAGGACCATTTTATTGAGAAGACTTTTTTCTCCCATTGAAGCACCTTGGTAACTTTTGAAAAGTAATTGAGTGTACGAATGCAGGTGTGTCCCTGGGTTCTGTGTTCTGCTCCACTCATCCATAGCTGTATTTTGGGCTACAGTAGTAGCTTTATAATCAGTGACTTCATATGTCTTGAAAGCAGGTAGTCTATGTCCCCCTACTGTGTTCACATTTTCAAAATTGTTTTGCCTATGCCAGGCCTGTTGTATATCCATACAAACTCCAGACTCATCTGCTTGATTTCTACATAAAAACCCTGCGGAGGTTTTGATGGAGCTACAACAAATGTATAGGTCAGTTGGTGATAATTGTCAATGCATGATGAGTGAAGAGAGTATAGTCCTCCATTTATTTAGTTCTTTAATTTCGCTCAGAAGTGTTTTTTTAACTGGCAGAGCACTTTGTGAATTCATACCTAATTCCTTTATATTTTTGAATGCTATTGCAAAGTGTTTTTTAAAATTTTCTGTTTCCAACTGTTCCTACCTAGGATATAGAAACACAGTCAAATTGGTATTGATCTTGTATCATGCAAACTTACTGACAAATCTAGTAGCTTTTTTGCAGCTGGTTTGCTTTTTTCAATCACATGGGCCACAGTCTACATATAAAGATAATGTTAATTCTTTCCAATTTGTAAGACTTTGACTTATTTTTCAGGCATTTAAGTCTGTAACACAATGTTTAATTGAAGTGAAAATAGGCATTCTTGCCATGTTCCTGATCTTAGAGAAAAAGTAGTCAGTCTTTTATCCTTATGTATGATGTTAGTGGTATAGTTTTTCTAGATTACCATTACCAGGTTGAGGAAATTCCCTTTTATTCTTAATATGTTGAGCTTTTTTGTCATGAATGGGTATTCAATTTGTGAAATTATTTTTCTGCACCTTTGATATATTATGATGCTTTCTTCTTTATACTCATAATATGGCAAAATACACTTTGATTTAATATGAAACCAACGTACCACACCCACATAAACTTCATCATGGTTTCCCTTTTTACATGATGCTGGATTAGATTTGCTAATATTTTAATAAGGATGTATGCATCCATGACCAAAAAAGAAACTGGTCTTCAACTTTCTTCTAAGTGTCTGGTTTTGCTATCAAGGTAAAGCTGGCCTCATGAAAATGAGGTTTCTATTCATTTGTTTTCTATAAGAGCTGAGTAAATAGATGAGGAAACAAATATAAAGATAACTTTTCTAAGGGGAACCTAGGTGGCTCAGTACATTAAGCATCCAACTTTGTCTCAGGTCATGATCTTGCAGTTTGAGAGTTCGAGCCCTGTGTCAGGCTCTGTGCTGACACCTCAGAGCCTGGAACCTGCTGTGGATTCTGTGTCTCTCTCTTTCTGCCTCTCCCTCCCCTGCTCACAGTCTCTCTCTCTCTCTCTCTTTCTCTCTCTCTCAAAAGAAAATGAATAAACATTTTTAAAAATTTTTAAAAAGGTAACTTTTCTAAGATTATACAACTCATAAGTAGGTGGCAAAGCTGGATTGTTAAACCAGGGAGTCTGGCTCCAGAACCTATATTTTAAATTGTATTCTACCCTAAACCTTAAGAGAGCTAGAAATACAATTCCATGTGAATTCAGAAGAGACAAGCTGGCTTCTGTGCTGACCTTAGAAGCAAAGGTCAAAACTTGCCAGAGACAATTACAAAAGAATAGAGGCAGGGGAAATTGTTCATTTGTCATTTTACTGACATATAACTTAGGAGCTGAAAAGAAATTTAGTCGTTATCTAGTGCAAGACACTCTTTTAAATTAAGAACATGGGACATAAGAATGATAATTGATTCTAAAAAGGTCACCCAGCTAATTAGAGAGAAGCCTGGGAATAGAACCTAGGTTTCCTGACTTCTGGTTCAGAGCTCTTTCTACAAAGTCTCCTACTTTACATACATACTGAACACATTGTTCTACTATGTGCTATTTGCACAAGTCTTTCCTTTTCAACAGGGCTATTCATCATTCTGAGGGCAGGGGCTACAGTATATAGACCCTAGTTCCAAGAACAAATATAAATGCTACACAGCAAAAACACAAGGAAATATTGCCTTGTGATATATTTTTCAAAAGCTAAAATATATGGTACCTTCACTTAAATTAATTAAATGTAATGGGTTTTCAATAATATTTTAATAAGTACATAGTATGTGCTGGAAAGATGATGGAAATACAAAGAGAAACTGTGAAAAGATAATTAAATACACAATTGATTAAACAGGTCATCCTACCTCATTGCTTGATGAGTTTGCTTGGAATGCCCTCCCTCGTAATATCCATACCCATTTCAAATGCTTCCTCCTCCAAAAAGCCACCCTTAACTCCAAGACCTAGCTGGGTGGAGTTTAAAATTACACTCTATCCTCTACTCACTATATCCCTACCTCAAATACACCACTTAGTACTCCTCTATTACACACTTAGCACATTCTGTTGTGTAAAAGCTTGTCTCATTCCTATGAGACTTGGAAGACTTGGAAGACTTGGAAGTCACATTCTAATTTCCTTATGCACATTTGTACCCTCATTCAAACAAAATCTAACCAAATTCTAACACAATAATTGACACAGAGTAGGAACTATATTAACTGGTCAATGATGTAGGAACTATATAAACTAGTCAGTATCAAATAAATAGTAATATGCTTTGACCTTAAAGATAGATGGGCTTAATAATCAATTTGGAGAAAGTGTTTCCTACAGTCTATATGAATTAAATCAATGATGTAATTAAAAAAAAACAAATAAATACCTTGAGCATTTATTCACTTGGTTCTTGTATCTCCTTCTACTTTCAGATATCAATAAATTATAATATTTACATAGAGTAAATTAATAGAAGCTGGTTTTACCTTAATTTGAGTTTGAACCATTTCCAACATTCACTTCTGAAATTGATCATTAGGTGTACAAGATCTTTCATTTAGATAATATAACACAAATTTAGTGAATGGTCTCATATTTACTGAGCTGGGATTTCAGTGACATACAGATGACCCTGAAAAGAGTTACTAAGAAAGCAAAGAAAGTGAAAATCCCGAGAGATCATTTAAAGGAAGAAATAGTAAGATTTGATTGGCATATTACATGAAACAAAAAGATGAAGGAGAAAGGAACAATTTATGTCTAACTTCAGCAAGAAGAATGCTGGTTTCTTAAAGGAAAATTTAAGAGTAGGGAAAAATCACATACCGTGGGGAGGAAAAGAGATTTTGTGTATGGACACGCTTATTTTTAAAAGAGGATAGGAAAAAAATGGTCAATGAGACATTTTTTAAGTCCTAAAACTAAAGGAATTGTTGCCAGACAGAAAGGTTGTAAATACTCACCACCTAACAAAGCAGATGAAACAAACTGAGAAAGACACATCATTACAAAATTTAAGGAACCAGGAAATCAAGAGAATATACAAGTTTTCAAAGAGAAAGAGAAAAACACAGCACGACACAAAGTCTCAATGAAGTCTGGCTTTGGACTTCAACAAACAATGCTAGGATTTAGAAGGCAATAAAAAGAAATGTGCTTAAAATTCAGAAGAAAAATTCTTCCCAACTAGAATTCTATTTCATCCATGTGTGAAGTTAGGACATGTGAAGGAAGGATCCAAGAGACCCTAATTGAAGAGAGGCAAGAAAAATACAGTGTTGGTAAAAGGATATCCTAGAACATCAATACACATCAGGAGCAGGTGACATGCACGCCTGGAGCAGGTCAGAAGGCTCAGGAAAGGCTACCCCAGGAAGAGAAAATCTATGAGATTCACATTCTTCTGAATGTCTTGAAAGGATATTTTACAGGTTTTTTGTTTACTTTCTTATTTTGTGAGAGAGAACATGAGCGTGAGCGTGTGTGTGTGTGTGTGTGTGAACAGGGGGGGGGGAAGAGAGAGAGAGAGAGAGAGAGAATGAATCCCAAGCAGGCTCCACACTGCCAGAGCAGAGCCAACATGGGGCTCAAACCCATGAACTGTGAGATCATGACCTGAACTGAAACCAAGAGTCAGACACTTAAATGACTGAGCCACCCAGGCACCCGGATAGGATATTTTAAAAATAGCAAACAGTTTGGGGTTAAAATAATATAATTGCATAGGAAACTAAGCAAAATTAATAGTTTTTAACTCTCGGGAAAGTGAAAAAAATTTCAGGATAAAGTAAAAAATAAATTTATCACTTACGATGAACTGGTTTACATATAGTTAATAATGTGAACACTGAATATTGACCTAAGGGTAGTAACTATAATGAATACACAAGAAGACAGAAAGCATGCTTGTGTGGTGCTACTGATTGCCCTTTCTATCACCTTCCTAGTAAGATGTCTATAGATGTATCTGTTTAGGAGTGGAATTGTGTCCTCTCAAAGTTCACTTGTTGAAGTCAATCCCTAGTACCTCAGAATGTGGCTATATCTGAGATATGGCTTACAAAGAGCAAACGGGGTCACTTGGGCGGCTCAGTCAGTTAAGCATCTAACTTCAGCTCAGGTCATGATCTCATGGTTTGTGAATTCAAGACCTGCATCGGGCTCTGTGCTGACAGCTTGGAGGCTGGAGCCTGCTTCAGATTCTGTGTCTCCCTCTCTCCACCTCTCCCCTGCTCACGCTCTGTCTCTCAAAAATAAACAGTAAAAATAAATAAATAAATAAATAAATAATAAAGAGGCAATAGCGTAGAATGGGGTAACATGGGCAGACCCTAACCAATATGGCTGGCGTTCTTATGAGAAGAGGATATAAGGACACAGACACACATGGGCTGAGAGGCAACCATGTGAGAAACCCTACAGGAAACCAAACCTGAAAACACCTTGATCTTAGACTTGTAGCCTTCAGCTTTCAGCCTTTCTATGAGAAGATAAATTTGTGTTGTTGAGATACCTGTTGTGTGATATTTTGTTAAGGCAGCTCTAGCATACTAATAAATACCTGAAATTGAACAATCAAGAAGTCACAATACAAGAATGTTATATAGAGCAAAAAAGATCAATTAATGCTAAGAGAGAGAGAGAACCAAGGAGAGTAGAGGTGTGAACTATTATTTTCCACAACAAACCTTATATAAATGACTTGTTAAACAGTACATGAATAATTTTGACAGCAATTAAAATTAAACCTTGAAACCATGCACTTTTTTTCACTAGTTAAATACCTGTATCATGTAAAGCAAACATTTTTTTTCCCTCTGCCTTTACTTTTGGAAATCTAGAAGGCTTGGAATTAGTGAACCCCCAGACAAGTAAACCACTCTGGATATCATGTCACATTGTAGCAGATGAAAAATCATAAAAAGCTAGTATGAACTCTATAAAAAATGCATATAAATTGACCAAAGACCTACCCAAAAGTAAACTATTACTATTAGTGTTATTATCATTATATATTTATGTTCAACTTGGAGGAAAAGTTCTCTAATTATATGGAATGTTTTCCTTTTGTCCCTCCAGATACACATTTCATCTTTCTCTGGCCCTCTGCCCTGACAAACTGAGCATAGAGAATCTGTCTGTGAACACCCACGCCCTCTATATCTGATTGGATTTTGAAAATGGGCAACCCGTCTAAGAAATCAGAGGGAAGGCGGACAGCGAGGTCAGGGTATTTCATCTGGCTTTGCTACTGCTAGGATGCCTTGGTTTGGCTGTACCTCTCAATGAAGATTGCTGTTCATCCCAAGGCTTTTGATTTTCTAGGACTCTCTCCTCTCAGATTCTAGCAACTAATCTTTCTCCTCCTCCCTCTGATCTCCAGCTCACTAACTCCAGGTTACTGCACTATCCAAGGTTCCCCTATTCCCAGTCCGTAAACAGTCCTTGAAGTACCCTATTTTGAGTGTGCTAATGGATTTCTGTTGGGAATATGACTGGTATAGGAAAATATAATTAAATATATCAGACATTAAACAACCACTTCCTTACCTTCTGATTTTATGGCTTATTTTTTAAAAATAAAGTTTATCTTTTGAGAGAGAGGTAGAGCAAGTCAGAGAGAGAGCACCAGGAAGGTGCAGGGAAGAGAGAGGGAGACAGAAAATCCCATGCAGGTTCGGCCATGTCAGCACAGAGCCCAACACAGGGCTCGACCTCATGAACTATGAGACAGTGACCTGAGCAGAAGTCAAGAATCGGCAGCTGACCCAACTGAGCCATGCAGGCACCCCCTTTATGGTTTATTTTAATATGGATAGTAATTTCAAAGCTACTTTGAACTTTAATGTAATTATTGAAATAACAAGTACTATTTATTAGCATATCAAGATTTTCAACTAAACAATAAGCAAAGAAACTGTAATAATTAATTTCATGTAAGTAGTGAGGTGAAGCAGGAAATGATTGGGCACTTTGATGAAGCTACTACAAAGTATCATTGCATTAAAAGTGGATGCACATAATTATATGCATCATGTCCAATGCTTGCTTGCTTGATTTATTTATGCCAATTTTTCTAAAACTGAAGGGAATAGTTTTGTCTTTAATGTAGCTGTATTATTTGGGTAGAATTCAAAAGAAAGGCAAATACTAAAGTGGCTAAGTAACACATTGCCTGATTTAAGTCCTTATTTGTTATTATATACCATAGTGTTGTTTTTAACTTGTTAATTGAGAAAAAAATGTGGCAAAAACTCATTTCCGCTTCATTGATAAACTAACAGAAGGATTGCGAGGAGATTGAAGGAAGCAACATCAAGCCTTAGACGCAATTTCTGCTTACATTCAATGTAGTGTACTTGTGTGTACTTTGCAAATCCTAATGGGCCTTTTTTTTTTTTTTTTTTTTTAAGCAAATTCTATTCCCTGGAGAACAACTTTGCTAGCATTCATTTAGGAAAAATGTTATTTACTCCACTTTACCTAGAGATTATAGAAATAATGCTCAACAAAGAAACAACATTTCCAAAAATGCTTTTAAAATGTTTCAAATCAGTACATAGGAGATCTTGGGTAGGGCTTTACATCATTTAACTTGGGGTTTTCTTTTTGCATTCTTTCTTGCTTAGTTTTCCTTATTTTTGTCTTACTATAGCTTTTGTTTTCAGATTACAAAATTATAAGATTGTTTGAAAAAATATGGAAAAGTATAAAAGGGAAATAAAATGAACACCAAATTATATCATATTCTGGTTAATATCTAGTGATTATGTGTTTATAAATGAAGCCATGCTATACATTTTGTATATTTTTTGATTTTTACATAATGTTATGTAGTGATATTCATCTCATGCCATTATGTATTTTAAAAATCAAGATGAAAAAATGTACTCATTTTAAATAATGGCAGATATAAAGCTTATTCATAAATTATATACACATTTAATGATTACTAAGAGCTTGATTATTTTTTTCAACCTCAGTATATAATTTGGAAGAGACAGTAATGGGTTGAGATGGAAAAGTGGTAGTGCTGACATGTGATGTCTAAGGAGATCAAGACCAATCCATTTAAATATGGTGGATAGCCCATTGGATTACACGTCAAACATTATGTATTACAGATCCGATGCTACAACTTACTAACCACAGATCAGGTAAATCAATCAACAACAAAAATTTAAATAGTTGCATGCTCATGCATCATGTATTTATACCACAGTTTGTATAATTAATTCCCTTATGATAGATATTTGGTTGACTTCAGTTTGTTAATATTAAAACAAATGTGAACGATGTTATATACAAATGAAGCCCTAAAGTGCATTCTTGACCACGTATTCCTGAGAGACTTTTTATTTTTGCTGTTCTTCTTGTTGTTCAGCCCTTTGATCTAGGTGCAAATATGGAAAGGTAGTGAATCTCAGTGGAAAGGAAAATGGTAAGTCAACAAGATCAAGGTTGAAATTCTTAGGCTTCTTTCAAGGTATTTCAACATTGGAGATTTAGTTAATATTTCTTTAAATAATTATGCAAGCATTTGATGAGGTTAAAATTGGGTTTTCACTCCTCCTCCTATGCACAGTCCCTGGACATATATGTTCTTCCCCCTGCAGAAACAACATGTTACAAGCTGCTGGGAGGTGTGGTATCTGGCAAGATCACGGGATTCAATGATCATGTGCCTCTTAACTGCACCCCTTTGCTATAAAATGATTTCTTAGTCCAAAACAATGTCATGATGGGTCTATCAGATGATTACATGCTTTTTAAAATTTTTAAAAAGTGGGGAAGAAAAGGCAAACATATACCTCAAATATGCTTTTTTTCTGTTCAAAATTAAATATTGGCTGTGTCATGGTAGAGGGAGTCAAATGTAATCAATGTGCCACCAAGTAGGTGATTTGTTTTCTTTCAGTAGGGTGCCATATCAGGACTGAAATGCTGGTCTTTATGGCTGGTAAGTGGATGCTTAGTGACAGCAGTAGCTAAATTATCTTTGTTTGGTGGGAACAAACCAAACTTACATCGTTCATCCCATGTACATCTTCCATCCTTACTGCCATTGAGTCTTCCATGAATCTACTATGCCTGCAATGGGGTAGACAATGACAGAAGCCAGCTTATCACGTCAGAACTATTGGTCAAGTAATTCTGTCTTCTTGGTTGTTTAGTGTACTTTTTTGTAGTGGATGCTTTTTGGTGAGGGTTAATAAGAAATACAAAGATTCTCATTCTTAGTGCCCATTTTGATAATGCTATCAGCATGCCTTTTCACTGTACTTTATCTCAGATCTTCAGACTTTTCTTTTTCCAGGCCCAGACCAATCAGCCAAGCCACCTGGCCCTACAGCTGTCTTTAAATATTCTTACCTTGGGCACTTCTCTTTCTACACAAAGCAAAACTGATCATACCACCTGAAGCTTTGCTCACTGAGAGAATTCCCCTTATTGCTCTCTTCAGTGGGACAGAAGTAGAGTAGTGGACCATTTCACCCTGCATTCACAGAGCCAACCTATCTCTGAACAAAGCTTGCTCCTTTTTTTTCCCCTCTCTGTCATCTAGTGATACAAGGCCACATTCCACCCCATGAGGCCATAGGTGAAAGGCAGAGAAAGGCATTTAGTGAAACTATAAATGCAGTGGGGATCTGGGCCACATGCTTCTGATTTATTGCAGGTTTACTCCTTCTAGGTACTGGATATCTCCTTTAATCAATGGGACCAAAGTCTGGAAATAGGCTCAGATCCATAAACTTGGTGAAGCATCATGACTGAAACAATGGGCTTCCATTTCCTGGTAATTCTCTCCCTTTTCTCTCCTTGTTCCTTTTTTGCCCCATCCTCTCCCTCTCCTCCTCTTCCAGTTCCCCTCTGTCTCTCCCTTCCTCTTCCTCTTCTTCACTCAGATTGAACAATGAGCCCATTGGCTGACAACTTTCTCGACCCTAGAGATGCTGTGTTCATTAACCATACCCATGCCTCTTTGCAATTGAGCTTTCTTGGCTATCATGCCATCCTTGTCTTTCACTAGGATTATTGTAACTTGCTTCTGAACATGAAATGCTTCTACTTGGTCTCTCTTTTGGGGGTAAGTGGGATGTGCGGTCTCCATTGCTATCAGTGAGCTTAATTATGAAACGTATCTATTATCATCAGCCCCTGTTTAAGAGGGCAGTGACCATTGAGGTTACAGTAATATCAGTGTTCCTCTCGGTGTATTCTGTATCATTTTGTGCTGTTCTTCATTCATGTCCTACAGATCACAGGCAACTAACAGATTTTTAAGTCTTACATAGTATACTTCTCTGAGCCTTTTGACCCTTTCTTTCAGCATCTGCCATGGGCATCTCTACTTAACATAGCATGGGTCATGCTTTCTCCATATTTCTGAGCAGCATGTTAATGTTGTTTCCTGAGACCCTTGCCAGGGTGTTATATCCTGTATCATAAGAGAATGCCCAGAACTTCCCTGGGCATGTTGTGACTTGGCTTTAGTAGCTGGTGGTTAGCAATGAGGGCAGGTATCGGTTGATCCTAAAGGGTATACATGTTATGTTGAAAGGCAGAAGCTTGTGCTATAGCTTTTAGAAGAAGGCAGCCCTTCCCTTTAAGAGTAAGGAGTGGGCCATTGTCTGCAGGTCCACAGAGAGTTCAGTGAAGTCTGGAGTCCCAAGGTTTTTGAGTGCAGCAGAACAGACATCCTCAAGCCAGGTCTCAATACTCAACTCTTTTTCAATCATGCTTGGCACAGCATATGTGGAACATGTAGAAGGAGCTAAGAATTAACCTTCTGTCAACTTTGGTACTCATTTAATTAGGTCCTGGTTCAATTCATTAGATTTCTCTTTCCTCTCTCCCCTGGAAATCTACTATTCTTTCTAATTAAGTCACAGACTTCTTCCTTAGGTTTTTCTGCCCTCTGGCTATAGATGAGTCTCTTTTTATGCTGCCAAGGAAGACTACTTTCTTGCACACTTACTTTCATTCAGTGATTAATCACCTTCTACATTTTAATGTCTTTCTCCAGTACATAAATGGCACCTAGCAAGAGTCATCAGAATACAATTGTTCTTATAATTTGTACTTCCAAGGAACTTTAAAAAATATTATACAAGTACATATCTATCTTATCTCAAAAATATTAATTATTGGGAAAATTTCACCGTTATAATGCAGACTGCAACCAATGGGATCTCATTTTGCACCTGGGTGTTACGTGGTACAGTTCCAAAACTCTGTTTTAGAGTCTGCTTCTTTGGACCATTCCTAGTAAAAACAGTTTTATGATAGTTTGACTGGGAAGAGATTATGAGGCAGAGATTTTTGTGCCAAAAATTTCTAAGGGACTACACTCAGGATCAACATCTGTAGAAGAGTAAAAGAAGGAAGAGTGGAAAGAGAGAAGACCCAAACTATTGATGTAGTTGCACCAAAAGTCTCCGTTAATCCAATGGGGACTCCAGAGATGGGAGAATGCTTTGGAATTGTTCCAATTTGAGGCAAGAATACCAAGTTTTTATATCCCAGTATCAATTACTCATTGAATGCATGCTGACCTCCAGGAGGGTGTGACCTCAGACATGAATACTTTCAGCCGAAGACAATTTCCTGAGAGGGAATCAGCAAAGAGCCATCAGTAGCCAACACTCCCAGCAGCTGTACCTCAATCTAGGAGGGGAATCGAAGTGGCACGTGCCACCACTCCAGTAAATATATATACATTTTAAGTCAGATTAATATAAATAAGATCTGTTTCACATACTTTGTCAAATGTTTCTAGTACATATTACTAGTATTAGTATAAAATGTCACTAACAACACAGGAATGTACCATGGTACATGGATTTATATATACAGATATATCCATCATAAATTGGAAGAGCCTTATACATTTATTTGTTTCAAATAGCTTGGAAATATACAGATAAGTATGACAAGCTGTACTATTAAGTCATTAGGATGATCTTATAAAAATCTGAGTATGGTTTTATTTTCTATTGTAATAAAAACTGATATTGAAAGTGGGGAAAAAAGAAGGAAAGAAGAAACAACAAAGATATGCTGTATTATTTGTAGTTTTCAGTGCAAGGAGGGAAAAGGCAGAAATAATTCATGGTAGCCAAAGGGTCTGAAGAGACTAGAATTTTACAAATACTTTGGAGAAAAGGGAGCACAAGATGTAAGGAAGGAGCATTAATAAATAAAGACTGGTAAGTTAATGATGATTCTGAAGGGTCTGAGCTATTGAGCTCATTTTTAAAAATTCATACTGGAAAGAAATAAAGGAATGGAAAGCTTTGGATTATTTAGCAATAATCAGACGGATCTTGGAGAATTATTGAATGAAAAGAAAATAAGTTTTACAAAAGAAATTAGTGTTAACTTAAATAAAAAGTATTAATAACTGGCCTTAGGTTTCTCTCTCACTCTCTTAGTTTAAATAATTTATAAATTGATAACCTCTACCTCTCATTTCCTCATTCTTTGGCCCTTGATTTTGATCCTTAGGCTGTTTCTTTTCAACAGTGATTTCCACTCCTCTGCATTGGAGAATACACTATTCTCCCCAGACAAGTGACTTCTTTCCTGTGGTAGGCAGGATAGCAGCTGGCTCTTCCATTACAAAAATGTCAGAGATCCTCTCCCTCTCTCTTTCTCTCTCCAGTGACCTGTGTTTGTCCAGCCTTGGCATAGTCTTCAGGCAGCAGTCGCAGGCAAATATAACACTAAGCTCTCTAGAATTATGACATGATATATATGTAAACAAAATAATCTTGATCTAGTAATTTTCTTTCCAGTAATCTTACCTGTTTGCCATAGCTCTACATTTTATAAAGTAAATACCATCTCTGTAAGAGTTCAGTATATTTTCCACTCTGAATTTGAAATTAAAGTAAAACAAAACCTTGCCTGAGGAAAAGGTGAAATAGTCATACTATCCACAACTAATATTCTCAAGTTCATAGAATAAGTTCTTTCAGCTCTCTCACATTCTGGGTAGGATGAGCAGTGCCTGCTTTAACATACATTACTGCTACCAATGTTGAATATCAATGAGATACTTTACTATAGGATCTATTTTTAAATTATTTTTAGTCTATTTTTTTATTAAATAATATGACATGAACAAATTTAATTCATGACCATTCATATTTGCTCACTCTCACCTGTCCAAGAAGTGCCCACTAGAGTTTTCCTTTGTCAGAGTGACTCCTGGGCCATTTTTATACACATCATAATAAAGTGTAACAAGCAAAAGTAGTGTGGTCAGAAAGGCCAGTAGAATTTACACTGGTAAGAATCGGGAGCCTCTGAAAAGAACAGAGAACATCTAGTAAATGTTAGCTACAGAACAAGTAAAGGTGTTAAGAGCTGACTTGTGTTCCCTCCAAATTCAGATGTTGAATTCCTAACCCCTATACCTTAGAATGTAACCACATTTGGAGCCAGGGCCTTTAAGGAGGTAATTAAGTTAAAATGAGATCATTAGGGTCACATCATTAACCCCACATGACTGGCCAGAAAGAGGAGATTAGGATATAGACACATACAGAGTATGTCTTTACTGTACCAAGTAAAGAAAGGTAGTAGACAGCCATCTACAAGCCAGAAAAGAGGCCTCAGAAGAAACCAACACCTTGACTGATTTCAGAGTTCAAGCCTCCAGAATTGTGAGAGGATAAACTTTTGCCATTTAGGCTGCCTAGTTTGTGGTCCTTCACTATGGTAGCCCTAGCAAACTAACACAAAAGGAAAAATTCAAGATGGCTTAATAAAGGCTGTGTTCTGAGAGACAGCTTGTCTGGAAGGAGGAAGGACTGAAACTTTAGAGAGAGCTGCCTTGTGGTTTAGAGTTTAGGACAGGGTTTACAAATGAAGATTGTAAAGCAATTTGACAGGTACTAGCTATGTGATCCCTACTGGACT
>NW_027531893.1:3911419-3933613 GCF_008692635.1 Crocuta crocuta
TATGTGTTCTCTCCTGGTTTTTTTTTTTTTTTTTTTTGAGAGAGAGAGGCTGTAGCCTGTCTCAAAACATATGCTTAAATTATTTTAATTTGTTTTTCTAATTAAATAAATATGTTCTTTGAATTGGCAGAGATTTAAAAAGCCACCAAGTGCTTGATTTTGTATGTATTATTAACCCTGATTACCTATCAAGTACCTAGTATGTGTCAAAGCTTTAAATACGTCACTACCTCTAATATCACAAAAAAAAGTGTTCCCAGGCCAATAGATGTGAAACAACTTGTCCAAGTTAACCCAGAAATTATATCCAAGAGCTATAATTTAACCTAGATTAATCATATTGTAACAATCAAGGTCTTTCTAGATTCCACTGCACAGTTTCTCTAAACTCTTTTAAGTAGGTTTTGGAAGCAGTGGGTGGTTGTGGTAGGCTGTTGTTTCCTTACCAAGATCCTTTATTCAGAAACTCCCAGTTTCTGAGTGGTGGCTGCTGAAGGCTTGAGTTCCATTCCTTCTTAGAATTACCCTCAGGGTGTGGAAGGTACTTTGCTTCAGGGTAGGATGGATCTGTGGACATTCCTGTGCAAGAACTCCCCATGGAATCAGACTGAGGCTGGAGTTTTATCTATATGCACAGGTTTACAAACCTTCTCCTCTCCTATTTTTCTCACTCCCTTATATGTTTCATCTGAGAATAGCACCTTGATAACTCACCTGCTCAAGAAGCCTCATCCAGAAACTAAGCTTCTAGAGAATCTAAGACAAGGTTGTATTAACTAGCTAAATAGCAATATGATTCAAGCTCATTACAGGTTAATAGTAAAAATAAATAAATAAATAAATGAATAAATACCTAGCAGTTTTTGATATATAAGTATGTGTCACGTTGCAGTGAAATGATAAATGAAAAGATATAATCTGGAAAAAAATGCTTATTAGGATCTACAATAATATAAAGAAATTAAAAGCATTATTTTTTTTTTAGCATAGACTTGTGCAGCTTTTGCCAAAGTATAGTGCATGGTACATAAATTTTGCAGGTTTGTTATGTGTCAGGACTATTTTTGATACATGTGATAGAATTTCAATTCAAATTAGCTTAGTCCAAAAGAAAATCCATTGTCCTTTGTGTCTGCGGAATTCAAGGGTAAGTTTCCTTTATAGCTGGATTTAAGGGTTTCAGTTAATGTCTCAATCCTTCAAATTTATTGGACTTTATTCTTCATACATATAAAGATGCTTCTCTAAAGGTAAGTTTTCTTTCCTACTACTCAGGAAAGATTCTAATGGTCCCTGCCCAGGACTTTTGATAATTCTGAAATAATTACTGGGTCCTATAGTATTGAAAAGCCAGGGTAGTACATCTACCACTGCAATGAGAAAAGGCAGATATATTTTTTTTTTTTACTGTGGCCATACATGGCAGAGAGTCCCCAGGGAAGCCATAAAAAGTAGAAAGCGAATGCATAGTAGGCAGACAAAAAAATACATTTACAGTAATCTTCTAGTGAAAGTGTATTAGTGGAACATGAACAAGACAGTGAGGTCAAATATGTTTTGGAAATACTGGAGTAATCATGTTGGAATACATTTGTTACCATACCACCATTCAGTTTCCTACAATGCTACTGGGAACTTTGAATTTCTAAGATGGATATATTTTTCTATATTATTTTAAAAACTTATTTGACCTTGGGACCTAATTTTCATGATGTATATTATGGAATCCAGACTTGGATTCAAAAACAGATGGCTCTATTTATTAGCTATATAACTGAAAAATTAGTTAAATTCTCTGGGCCTCAGTTTCTTCAGTTGTAAAACTGGAATAACTGAATGTTCTTAAGAAGTTTATTATGAACATTAGAGAATATGCATTACAAATGCTTCGCTTAATAAAACTGGTTTGTATTGGACCAGCTAGTATCAGCTTAGAGACCTTGAATGACTCCCAAAAGTATTAAAATGTTTTCTTAAAATGAAATTAAGTACTTTTTTTTTTTTTTTTTTTTGTGTCAAAAGCTGCTGACCAGAGAAGACAGTGTTTATAAGGACTAATTTATGGACTGGGTATAGGTTGGATTGGATTTGGGGTGACAAGAAAGAAAGAAGCTGCCAGAGATATGGAGGACAGTCGAGAAGTTATTGTAATAAATTCTGAATTGATGGGTACCTGAACCAGGGAACATAAGGCAATACTGTACAACTATTAAGAACAAACCATAAAAATGATTAGAAGACTTTCAGAATGACCCAATTCAGCAGTTTACTATGAGAATTTTATTTTTCAAATAGTCTATTTAATTTAATAATGATGGGTGCTAAAAGATGTGCAAGGTGTCCTCTTTCCTCCAGGTTAATAAAATAATACCCTATGAAACACAATAAAATTTCAGAAGCTTACTCATCATCAGTAAAATCTTCCTTTATATACAATTACTCATTTTGTATAGTCCACATTTCTGCTAATACAGTATGATATAAAATAGGGATTTTACTTCATATGGTGATCATTTAAGAATACTTCTATTTTAAAGTATGTACTTAGATAAAATGCCATATGCAGTAATGATATTTGAGATAATACTGTAAAATTAAGTAGTCTATTTTCAAATGTGTTAGTTGAGTAATAACCATACAAAAACTCAAGGTTCTTCAAACATAGGAATGCAGTTCTAATCTAAGCAACAGAAATTAAGAAAAGTAAAATTAGATTTAATATCTGAAAAACATTGCACTGATTTATTTAATAGGCTTTATATAGATACAATTTTACATATATTGAGATCATTTCTATTTGTTTTAAAAAAAATTTTTTTTTATTTATTTATTTCTAGGAGAGAGAGAGAGACAGCATGAGCAGGGGAGGGTCAGAGAGAGAGGGAGTCACAGACTGAAACAGGCTCCAGGCTCTGAGCTGGCAGTCAGCACAGAGCCCGACGCGGGGCTCGAACCCACGAACCGCGAGATCATGACCCAAGCGAAAGTCGGACGCTTAACCGACTAAGCCACCCAGGCGCCCCCATTTCTATTTGTTTTAAAAGTGCACTAGGAATTGGGCAACTGGGTGGTTCAGTTGGTTGAGTACCCAGTTTCAGCTTAGGTCATGATCTCGTGGTTCATGGGTTCAAGCCCCGCATCATGCTCTGCACTGATAAGTAGGAGCCTGGAGCCTGTTTCAGATTCTGTGTGTGTGTCTCTCTCTGTCCCTTCCCTGCACACTCACTCTCTCTCTCTCTCAAAATAAATAAATGTTAAATTTAAAAAAAAAAAATTGCACTAGAAACAAATTAAGAGTTTGTTTTGCTTCCACAAATAGATTTTTAAGTTATTGCTCTCTTGGGTAAGATATTATTGATTGCAAAAGGGGAAAACCAAAAGCTTGAGCTAACTTAAGCAATAAAAGAGAATACCAAGAAATCAAAGGAAATGTCAAAAAATAAAAGTTTCAGAATGGGCAGAGATGGGACAGTTTTATAGTTTATTGAGGGTACACTATCAATGTGTCTCAGCTTCCAGCTATAACTTGCTGTACCTGGCTTTTAGAGGTGCCAAGTAATGACACTGGCCTAACTTGGGTTAGATGTCAACCTCAATTCAATTGGCTGTGGCCAAGAGTCTTGGTTCTGTCATCAAGGGATCCATCTGCCCTTGTCAACAAAGAGCTAGTGATGCTAGTGCAGAATTCCACAAGGTGAACAGGACATTTGCTAAATCTAATCAATGAACTTATAATTTGATCTTTAAACAAGGTTAACAGAGAAAAGATATACATAAATTGTTAGCTTAAAAATATCCTGACCTTGGGGTGCCTGGGTGACTCATTCAGTTAAGCACCTGACTCTTGATTTCAACTCAGGTCACAATCTCATTGAATTTAATAGTGATGGGTGCTAAAAGATGTGTGAAGTATCCTCTTCTCTCCAGGTCCAAGGCATAGGGCCCTTGGAGGGGCCTGTGCTGACAGAGTGGGGCCTGCTTGGGATTCCCCCCTCGCTCTCTGCCCCTCCCCCACTCGGGCTTGCTCTCTCTCTCTCTCTCTCTCTCCAAATAAATAAATAAGCATTTAAAAAGAAAACTCCTGAACTCATAATTCCTGTGGTTTTCTAGGCAAATTTAGAGCTGCCTCTTAGTGTACCCAGCTATGCATCAATCTTATAATCCAAAGGCCTTGAGTTCTAGAATGGTCGATAAACATACTTTTTACCTAGGGACCACTTTAAGTAGTCTCTATTTGGGAAAAAAACCAAGATGTAGTACAATATTTTGTACTGAAAACCTATTGTTTGTGTTGTTTAGTTATTGAAACTATTTTTAAAATTGTTTTTTATTATTTAAAAAATTGTTAGTATTTATTTACTTTTGAGAGAGAGAGACAGAACACAAGTGGGAAAAGTGTAGAGACAGAGAGGGACATAGAATCTGAAGCAGGCTCTAGGCTCTGAGCTGTCAGCACAGAGCCCTATGTGGGGCTTGCTCATGAACCATAAGATCATGACCTGAGCCAAAGTCAGATGCTCAACCAATTGAGCCACCCAGGTACCCCTAAAATTTTCAAATGTAATATTAATATCAATATCATTATCAGTAAAAATGGGGTTGCTTTGAGGCAACTGGGTGGCTCAGTTGATTAAGCATCTGACTCTTGATATCAAGTCAGGTTATCATTTGCCAGTAGTGGGATCATTTGCCCCATGTCGGGCTTCACGCTGACTGTGGAGCCTGCTTGGGATTCTCCCTCTCCCTCTCTTTCTGTCTGCCCCACCCCCGCATCTGTGCACACACTCATGGCTCCTCTCTTTCTCTCTCTCAAAAATAAACAAACAGTTAAAAAATGGGCTTACTTTGACTGAAGTAAAGGGAGATGCTACTGGCATTCCTACTTGCTTTGACTCTCTGCTTTCCCCTTATAATGATCCCATGGTTTATTTCCAGAGACCCACATCATTGCAAAATATAATCTGAAAACTACTAGTGCAGTTTTAAAAAAGAAAAGTAAAGTAAAGAAAGGAAGAAAATGAGAAGACACAGATATGGGATTTTGAATCATAGGATCAGAGTTTTATAAAATGCTGATTCTGGCATATTAACTTGAAGACATACTAAATCACTTAAATTGTGCAAATCTTCATTTCTTCAGCTGATAATTGTAAATAATACCTGCAGGCTATCTAACTCACACCTGAATGAGACATCACCCACAGGAAACCATGCAATGCTCTACACCATTGTAATTAACATTGATTTCCCCATATTCTGAGAAAAAACATCCAGACTGCTAGTTCTCTTAGGGTTTCCCCAGTCCTGTTGACCACCACTCACAATTTCAACAATTTCTTCTACTTTTAAATAATTATGCTGACTTCCAATGATATACTACTCAGTGATATCTATATTCTAAGAAAACACCAATTATTTTGATATCCAATAACTCCCTCCAAATGTGCAAGTGGGTATTTATCTTCTGTGGTCCTAGAAGAGTGGGAAGAACAAGCATGAGCAGAGAGAAGGCTGCTGAGTCACTGATTGGACCCCATTCCTGGAGCTCGTGCAATCCAAATGTGAATAGCAAATTCAGTCACCCTCTCAGGTTCTTCTGGGGATTGTTCAGGTGGATACAGAACAGTACCTAGGGGAAATGGAGACTGAGGAGATAAAAGTACCTTCTTAATCATATTCACTTAGGAAGGATTATAAACCAGGAGATGAGTGACAGACAAAAACTGCTTGAGTTGAGGCATAAAATTTTCACTCTATTTTGGATTCTGGTACTCTGACAATGTATTTTGAGCTCAGCATTTTTTTTTTTTTTTAATTCTCATTCAGCTGTGTGAAAGCCATTCTTCTCAAGACTGAAGCTTTTCTGTAGTAATGTTGTCTGTTTAGATTTGAAGTCACTAGGGCCCTGGCACATATGGCAAGAATACTCTATTTTTAAAGATATATTGTGTCTGTTAATACAAAGGTCATGATGTAGATTTTTGCACTTAGAATCAGCCTGAGAAAGTGGGACTGTTCTTGCAGATCTTGGCTCCATCAGCAAATAAATTAAAATAAACTGGAGCCTTGAAATAGAAATAATCCTCCTTCCAAGTGTTTCATTTGGAGAATGACATCCTGTTTTCTTCAGAATATCATGGCAATTCTGCATATGAATGAATTTGGGAATAGAAAAGGCTCAGCAAATGAAATACACACAAAATAACTTTTAGAATTTCAGGCTCCAGTAATAAAAATAAGTGATGATGCTTTTCCGTTCAAAGTGTGAAGGGAAAAAGGAAACCTGAAACTTACGTAAGTTTTAGAATTTTACACCAACTTGTGACTGCATGGTAAGCTCAATTCTCCCTATAAGAGAACAGAGTGCATCTTTAGTTCAATTTGCCATTTATCTTATAAGGAAAATTTTGACACAGTTGGTTATTAACTACAGAAGTCAGACAGCTTTCTGATTATAGTCATAAGTGAAAAAGGTATATTTTAAATATGACTGGACTTTAGCATCATTTACCTGGAAATACCTTGATTAGGCTCCCAACTGAGTCTGGAAAAGCTTTAACTGAAGTCCAAAATAACTATTGTTGACGTTGTAGAAAATCTTAGTTGTCAGTGAAACCCTATTACTATATATTAAAAAAAGTATTATGACAAAATACATTAAATAAAATCTGAATTTGTAAACTTAAATACATATATCTTCCATTATGTCACTGCTAAACTGACCCAGCAGTTGTAGCAATCTCGGCCCACATCTATACCTTGTGTATTTATGTTGGATCTTACTAGTATTCTCTATTTAAAAGGGCAGGGGGCTAAGTCCCTGTCTTGACTAAAGAAAATGATTAAGAGGATAATATATATCTTTTCATCGCCTAGAATCAAATGTGACATCTTTCCAGGAAATAGTATGAAAGCTTATACTGGAAATGCCATGGCAAGTTTTGTATCTATATGATACTGATAATGATAAAAAATAATTCTGTGGAAAAAACTGAGTCTGTAAAATCCATGAGTTTGTGTGAAATTTATGCCAAATGTTGGGCAGATGCTCATTAAACTTTCCCCTTTTTTGTGAGTGCAGTTGAACAGTTTCTCATCCTTTGATTATAGTTGGATTCATATGACTGGTTGATACCAGTGATGTGTTACTTCTGCTATAAGGCAGTTAGAAGGTGCTTCACAATCTCTTTTTACCCTGTTCTATTGACTGATTGTGAATTTGAAGCCATGTGTTAGAGAAGGCCAAGCTTTCTTTATACTGGTGTTCTGAATTTCTCCACATAGAAGATCTTTTTCTCCCCACTCTTGAGGACCATGATATACTTTGACACAAGTGAATAATAAACCTTTATATTGTTAATCACCCAAGATTTGAGGACTGTTTATTACACAGCTAACATTATTTACCCTGACTAGGACATACTCAAAAATAGAAAGAGATAATAAAAAGAAATCAAAAGTTATTGGTATACAGAAGTAAGTTATAAAAAAAGTAGGATGTAGGAAGGACTTAGTAAGCATGAACAACTAACAACAATGCCAGGTATTTCAGAAGCAATCACACTGGTTCCAGGGAAAGGAAGCACATGATAAGTAACGGTAATATCAGTTAGATAAGAAAGATTATCCTGGGGTCCAACAGTTAATCAGCATCACTTGTCACAAACAATGAGCAAAGAGGGGCATCTGGGTGGCTCAGTCGGTTGGGTGTCCAACTCCTGATTTTGGTTCAGGTCATGATCTGAAGGTTCATGAGATAGAACTGACAACATGGAGCCTGCTTGGGATTCTCTCTCTCTTCTTCTCTCTCTGGCTATTTCTGCTTGTGCACTTGTCTGTATGTACACACACTTCCTCTCTCTGTCTCTCAAAATAAATATTTTTAAAAAATGAGCAAAGAGAAAAAACATTTAAATATTGTGACTGAAGTGTTTTCTTGGCCAAATGTGTCAAAAAAGGAGAACTGGTAGGGAAGACACAAGTCCTCATCTCCTAAGAGACAAATTTCTAAATGATACAATTAATTATAAACTACTAATGAGGCATGGATACAATTTTTAATAGTGCTGGCAGGACAGGTCAAGATATCATGAGATTAAGGTGATGGATTTTGTAATACTGTTAAAATAAAATTTCAAATGGATGGTATATATTTTGAAAATCAAAGTAGGCTTTGAAAATAAAACTGATATAAATTATTAAACAAAAATGCTAATTAACAAATTAATACATTTAACAAATATGTGGTTATTTATTGAGCACTCATTAGTTTTCAGACCCTGCTCTCCAAGTTTGGGAAATGGGTACCTACACCTTACATTTTACGTTTAACTGTTAAATGTTAAGCTCAGTCTGATGGTGAGTATCTCAAGTTTAAATCTCCAAAGGAGAATAATCCTAATCCTGTATTCTGACAAGAATCAGTAGAAGGATAACTCAAATCCTTAGCTAGTTTGATTTTTTTTTAATCTTCACTTCTAGAAAGAATAATGCAAACCTCTTATTAGGCATCAAATTTATATTACTAGAAGAACCATAAGGGATATCAAGCAATTAAAGTTGTAAGCACAGTTATAAACAAAACATCAGATATGATGAAGACATATACTTCCCATGATGGTTATATGTTAAGTGATATAATATTTTAAGGTGTTTTTGCAATTGTTTATCTGCTGTTTAGGATGTTCAATGGTACTGCAATAAAGAAAAATTATATTCATTTTAAGTGTAATCAATACAACCAATAGGTAATCTGTAAAATCTGTATTGTAATGCTTAAAGAGTTAAGAAAATTTGGTTTTCAACATTTCATTCATTTGGTGAGGACTCAGAGGGATCTGGTAGTATGACTCTGGATTTACCTTCTTAAATTTTTAATTTTTTTTTTTAAGAGAAACAGAGAATGCATGGGGGAGGGGTAGAGAGAGAGGGAGACACAGGATCCAAAGCAGGCTTCAGGCTCTGAGTTTCAGTACAGAGCCCGACATGGGGCTTAAACTCACCAATCATGAGATCAAAACGTAAGCCGAAGTCAGACACTTAACTGACTGAGCCACCCAGGTGCCCCTGGATTTGCCTTTTTACAACTCTGACTTCTGAAGAGTACTGAGTTAAGATAATATGTAATGTTGATTGGTTTATGCTGTATCAAGTAGTTTGAATTCAGGTATCAGAAGTGTTCATTGTTAAACCTCTGATTGGTGGGTTTCAGCTGTACTCAATTGGCACATTCTCCAAGAAGGGTTACTTGCAATAATACACAAGTTATTTGAGGAATGATAGAGGCCCATAAACTGAAGTGGTCCATACATGCTTCAATTTCATCTCTTGCAATAGAATGCTCCTTTTGAGGCAGAGGGCCTAGAATCTGCACCTGAGATATTGCAAGAACTGATGCAATTGCTCTTTGGCTGAAAGCTATACCACCTTGTCGTGTACTCTGAATTTAAATAAACTGGGTATATTTTGTGTCCTGTGAATCTTCTTTCTAATTTCTAAAACAGCGCAACTTGAAATGGAGTCAATGGCTGTATATCACACAAGGTTTACATTTAATGTATTTAACAAAGTAAAAATTATGTATGAGTATATTATAAATACATATATGTATGAGTATATAGTATATATACTCATATATAATATGAGTATTTCTTGTGGAAAGTAATCATTGGCCAAAAACAAATTCATGTATAACTGTATGCTATTTTCCCAATTAAAAGTAATCCCAAGGTTTCTACTATACTTGAGGTTAGCAATAAGGCACAAAGGCAATTTATTCCCACTAAACCCTAGCCCACAACTGATTGTGGAAGCTATAGTCTATGATTGCACCTAACATTAAACTCTCCTTCTCCCTTCCCCTTTATCTCCTGTTTTTCTCCTTCACCTTCTCCCTCTCATTTGTGTCCCTCAATCTTTCTTTTGTTTTTATTTCTGTTTCTCTCAAGGCCACCTGAAATAAAGTGTTTAGCTGGACTCTTTTATCAACGGCAAACTCTATTAGATTTCACCCCTACTCGTTATACAGATTACTGGTAAATACTAACTGACTACATTTCACTCTACAGAGAAATGCTAGCTCTATGGGATGGGAAAGTCTACCTCAGTAGTAGTTTACTACTGAGTCCTCTAAATTACTACATAGTTTACTACATAGTCCTCTAAATTAACTTAATAATTTAAATTCTTTCTGCTTCAACAATAGGGTTTTAGTTAACTTGAACTTCTATAATTGCAATACAAATATAAAATATATTAAAGAGAAAGATCATATAAGAATTCTAGACTCATATGATTTCAAATGATTAACTATCTTTTTTCCTTATAACAAACTGATAAAAGGATATAATCCTATTGCATGTTAAAGGAAGTATATATCCTTTTGTTGAGAGAGAGAAAAAAATTGCTGCTATTCAATTATTGAAGAATCATGTATATTATCACATAAGGGCATGCCTATGCAATCTTCCTTATTACCGATTTCTTTTACTGAGCTGTGGGAACATTGAAATATAGAAAAATATCAGAGTATTAAAATAATATGGTTCAGTTAGAAAGATAAAACAGGAATAAAACTTAGGGAAGATAGAATAATATGTACTTATCCTTTGTTCTTATCTTTCTCAAATAACGATTATTTGAGTCAGTTTTTCAGAAGAGCTGCTTATGGCACACTCAAAATTAGTGTCTTCGTTAATACTAATATTCTGAATGACTTTGCATATTATTTTGATTTTCTATTTTACAATAATCCAATGAAATAAAACAGCTTATTAGCCCCTTTTGTAAAAATTAGGGTATTGAGACACAGAGTGGTTATGCAATTTGCCCCAAGTAACAGAAACATGAAGGGGCAAAGCTGAGATTTGGTCTCCAGTAGTCTGGCTCTAGCACTTTCACCTCAGACTACAGTGCTATCATGAACCATTAGGATCTGAGTCAATGCCTGTTCTGGTTACTGGTAGGTGATCCTGTGGTTTCACAGAACCACTGTAAATGAAGTCATAAAATAGGTAGCCAGCAGCTGCTTCCAAGAATTGTTATCATCTCTCAGTCTGAAGAACTATTTATAAGGAGGCCGTAGACTTGGCCAAAGCTGTCTTAAAAGGTATCTTTATATTTATTTAAATAATTATCTGAAGCCCTCAATTTCCATGTCATGGATTGAAGAGATAATTTAGTATTTAAAATGTTAAAGTTAGGTATTAGACAGTAGCCACTTTAATTGAAATAGAAATTATTAAGCCTACCAACATAGGGCCTGTCATGAAATGTTATCTATAAAGAGTTCCACCCCCATTCCTAGGTTATTAAATAACTGACCTGTCTGAATGAAATTATTCAGCATAGTCTTTTCTAAGACTACAGTCAAAATTATTATGTGGAGTTTTGGTATAAGTGATAATGCTAGGCTATTTTTCCATTGTTAATTTTCTTGTCAAGCAATTACTTTAGCCAATTATTAAACTATCTGTAATCAGTGGACTATAGAACAGAAATGGCTTTACTTTTTCTAATCACTGCCTTTTACTATGCTGGTGAATTTCCATTTTTTTTCTTTTGTTGTTCCTAAATGATACCTCTGGAAAATCCATAGATTTTAATCTCTTTTTCATAAACTTCAGTCTGGTCTATTTTAAGTGTTTTTTCTTTTTTTTTACAATGTTTGTTTATTTCTTGTTTGTTTATTTATTTATTTGCAGAGAGAGGGAAAGTGGGGGAGGGACAGAGAGAAAGGGAGAGAGAGAGAATCCCAAGCAGGTTCTATGCTGTCAGCACAGAGTCCAATGCAGGACTTGAATCCACAAACTGTGTGATCATGACCTGAGCTGAAGCCAAGAGTCAGATGCTTAACCAGCTGAGCCACCCAGGCATCCCTAATCTAGTATCTTTAAAAATTCCAATTCCATACCCAGTTTAAAGCTTTGTGACCTCCTACTTTCTCGTCCACACTAGTTTAGCCTTGTGCTCAAATGACCTGGAATGCAAAAAAGTCCTTTCAAAATAGTTTAATGCCTTCTCTCCTTTCTTCTTGCAGTCTACTGCTCTAGCAGGCTGGGGTGAAGAAGCGGAACGGCAGAGGGCGTTACCCGAACAATGGCTGTCTGACAACACGCTCTGTGGGGCAGCTTTCCAACTACTGAGCTGTACATATAACTGTTACAGGAGCACCGCAGGGAACCCCCAACCACACAATTCTTTGACTTTGAACATTATCTGTAATCAGACTTCTTCACCCTAAACTCCACACCCACCTCCCACTATTGCAGTAGCCTATGCTTGGCCCACAGGAAACTCATATGTACTTGTCTTGCCAGCGAGGGTATGGTAGCCTGTTCTGTGGATGCCTCTCTGACCCATTTTTCTGCCAGTCTCTTAAGCCTTTGTTCAAATGAGCACAGGAGGCAAAGTACAATTTACTATATAAAAAGATGTCCAGCTGTCAACTAAGATGGCACGTTCCCTTTCGTGCACACATCCCATGACACCACTCCCCATCCATTAGTCCCTGGGAGTGGTTCACTTGGATTCTCTTTATTTTCCTTGAAAGGGGCCCCTTTACTTGACTCATGTTTAGAAAGGGAAAAGACATTAGTCATCCTTTTCCTTAGTTAACATCTTCTTAGGGTCTTGCACACATATATGATAGGGAAGATAAAGAGAAATTAGAATAGTAATTTGAATTTAGTCATATCCTTGTAAATTCTGTAAAACATGTTTGACCCTCTTTTCTGCATTTATGATGATGAATTAATTGATATTTGATATTTTGACCTCATGGTATAGAAATGTAACAGAGTTTTCTATGTTGATTGTTTTACCCTGCAACTTTACTGAATTCACTTAGTAGTTATAACAGTTTTTTGTTTGTTTTTGTGGAGTCTTTATGACCATATATATTATCTGCAAACAGAGACAAGTTTGCTTCTTCCTTTGTATAGATATCAATTTGGATAACTTTATTTATTTTTTTCTAATTGCTCTGGCTAGGATTTGTAGTACTATGTTGAATAGAAAAGGTGAAAGTTGCATCCTTCTCTTGTTCCTGATCTTAGAGGAAAAGCTTTCAGCTTTTCATCATTAAAAATGATGGAGCTGTGGTTCTGTCATATATGGTCTTTATTATTGGGATGGATAATTGGAATGGATATAAATGTATGCATTCCATTTATATCTAATTTGAGTTTTATCATAAAAAGATGTTGTATTTGTCAAATGCTTTTTTTCTTTTCTTTTTTTTTAAATTTTTTTTTAAATGTTTATTTGTGAGAGAGAGAGAGACAGCACGAGTAGGGGAGGGTCAGAGAGAGAGAGGGAAACACAGAATCTGAAATAAGCTCCAGGCTCTGAGCTGGCTGTCAGCACAGAGCCCGACATGGGACTCGAACCCACAAACCGTGAGATCATAACCTGAGCTGCAGTCGGACGCTTAACCGACTGAGCCACCCAGGCGCCCCTGTCAAATGCTTTTTCTGCATCTATTGAGATGATCATATAATTTTTATCCTTCATTTTGTTAGTGTGGTGTGTGATATTTATTCATTTATGGATGTTGAGCCATCTTTGCATTCCAGGAATAAATCTCACTTAATCCTAATGTACAATTCTTTCAGTATGCTGTTAAATTCAGCTTGCTAATATTTTGTTCAGGATTTTTGCATTTAAGTTCATCAGGGATATTCTTATAGTGTTCTTGTCTGGTTTTGATATGAAGATAATACTGGGCTAGTAAAATGTGGTTGATGTGTTCCCTGTTCTTAAAGTTGTTAGAAGAGTTTGAGAGGGAATGACATTGATTTTTATTTAAATATTTGATAGAATTCACTAATGAAGCCATCTGGTCCTGGAATTTTCTTTGTTGGGAGTTGATTATTGATTCATTCTCCTAGTCATAACTTGTCTTTTCATATTTTCTATTTCTTTATGATTTAGTCCTGGTAGGTTGAATAGTTCCAGAGATTTATTATGATTTTTTTTCTGAGAAATACCTATAATTTTTTACTTAAGAGTGTTTTCTGTAGTTTTTCTTTTGTTTTTGACATATCTATCTTCTACAATCCTTGCATTTTTCATTTTTCATTTGCAATTTCATTTCCTTGCAAAATTTCAAAAGGAAATTTTCCTTTTCCTTTTCATGCTGCAGAAATCCACAAATTTGTTATCCATCATATTGATTAAAGCATTTCCAAGTTCAAGTAAAATTTTTGTTATTTACCTATCAATATCATTTACATACAATGCAGATTTCAGATATAGTGTATAAAATAGAACATTGTGTATAGATGTGTGGGAATGGGCATATTTGTGTGTGTGTGCATTTTTCAAAGGGATGGCTGTCTTTTATTCTAGCCAACATAGAGCTCTCTAGTCTAATATTAATCCAAACTAAAGATCATTGCCCAGTTTTATTTTGATATAGAATTTGAATCTTGATAGCAGCAACAGTCAGCAAGGAAGAAGACTCATCTCTCCTTTTTGATAGCTACTTGACAATAATAATGTTTTGCTCCTATGGTATTTTATATCCCTCTAAATTATCTGTGAAAATTTAGCAAACAGTCAAAGCACTCAGAATTAAAGATTAAATTCCAGAATACTGCCAGATTTTCAACAAAATTGCCATCTCATGCAATTGACATGAGAATTGCAATCTGGAGCTAATGTAGACTCATGTGCACTCCAAAAATATTGATTGCTAGCCAGACATCATATAAAACTGGAATCTGCTCAGCCTTCTGTTGCCCTAATGTTATACAATAGTAGTACACACATATCCTGGACAATTTCTTCTCTCTTGCACTCATTAAGATATACAATGCAAGGATACCAGGGGCTAAAAAGCAAATAAAATTGCTTACAGAAAGGTCCCCTGAAAAGAAAATCACTGTACTGTCTCCTTCATCGCAAGTGTCCAAAATGTGGTGGGGCTATTCAAAGGGTCAGGATGAAGTACAACCTAGAGGTGACAGATTGTTAGACTCTTTCCTGAGCCTATTAACAATTAAGATGATAAAAACCATGTAAGCAGCATTAAGGATGTTATTTTACATTACGGTAGGAGAGCAAGCATTCAGCACATTTATAATATGTATCTTAATTTAATTGCTTGGTAAAATAAGGCAAAGTGATAATTCAGCCCTAAATTATACAATTTGCAATTGAAATTTCATTTACCAGGAATTATTTTCTCTTTATCCTCATGCTGAAACAACACCAGAAAACTGTGTATAAAGGTAAATCAATAACTTGATGTATGAGTCATCTTGTTTAAATGATAGATGTTCTTGACCATTTAATTAAATGCCATGACTCTTAGATCAATAAATTGTGATATTTTATACATATATATATAATCTATATCTACAAATATTTAACTATATCTACATATAGTAGTGTAATAGTTGTATATAAAGCTTTTTAACCCTCAGTAAATCTAAGAAATGAGATTTGTGGAATATCCTTGAGAAGAAAATAAAGCACAGCATGTTGAATAAATACTAAACAACCTAAACTGTCTACATTTTCTTTTATTTATTTCAATCATATACTCTTTAATTCCCATCCCTTATTTCCCCCATCCTCTCCACCTAGTACCTCCTCTTGTTTCTTGGTTGCCTCTCTCTCTCTCTCTCTCTCTCTCTTTTTAAAATTTTCATTGTTTGTTTAATTCCACATATAAGTGAGATGGTGTGGTATTTGTCTTTTTCTGGTTGATGTATTTTGCTCGACATTATACATCTAGCTCTATTTATATTGTTGCAAATGGAAATTTTCATTGTTTTTTATGACTGAATAAAATTCCAATAGTTTGGCTATTGTAAATAATGGTGCAATAAACATAGGAGTGCATGTATCCCTTTGAATTAGTGTTGGCTTTGATTCCTCCCTCCCTCCCTCCCTCCCTCCCTCCTTTCTTTCTCTTCTTTCTTCCTTCCTTCCTTCCTTCCTTCCTTCCTTCCTTCCTTCCTTCCTTCCTTCCTTCCTTCCTTCCTTCCTTCCTTCCTTCCTTCCTTCCTTCCTTCCTTCCTTCCTTCCTTCCTTCCTTCCTTCCTTCCTTCCTTCCTTCCTTCCTTCCTTCCTTCCTTCCTTCCTTCCTTCCTTCCTTCCTTCCTTCCTTCCTTCCTTCCTTCCTTCCTTCCTTCCTTCCTTCCTTCCTTCCTTCCTTCCTTCCTTCCTTCCTTCCTTCCTTCCTTCCTTCCTTCCTTCCTTCCTTCCTTCCTTCCTTCCTTCCTTCCTTCCTTCCTTCCTTCCTTCCTTCCTTCCTTCCTTCCTTCCTTCCTTCCTTCCTTCCTTCCTTCCTTCCTTCCTTCCTTCCTTTCTTTCTTTCTTTCTTTCTATAAATTCCCAGTAATGTGATTCCTGGGTCACAGGACAGTTCTATTTTTAATTCTGTGGGGAAACTCCATAGTGTGTTCCACAGTGGTTGCACAGTTTGGATTCCCAACAGTGCACAACAGTGATAGAGGATTCCTTTTTCTCTGCATCCTCAATACCTCTTGCTCTTATGGTTTTGATTTTAGCCGTTCTGACAGGTGTGAGGTGATATCTCATTGTAGTTTTGATCTACATTTCCCTGAGGAGTGATATTGAGTATCTTTTCATGTGTCTATTGACCATCTGGATGTCTTCTTTGAAGAAATGTCTGTTCATTCTTCTGCTTATTTTTTAATTGATTATTTTGGGGGGATATATTGAGTTGTAGAAAACCCTCTGCAAAGTAAGTCTAGAAGGAACACATCTCAATATAATAAGGGTCTTATATGAAAAACCCACAGCCAATATCATACTCAATGGTGAAAAACTGAGAGCTTTTTCCCTAAGATCAGAGACAAGAAAATGATGTCCACCCTTACCCCCTTTATCCAACACAGTACTGGAAATCCTAGCCACAGTAATTAGAAAACACAAAGAAATAAAACACATCCAAATTGGTAAGGAGAAAGTAAAACTCTCACTATATGCAGATGACATGTTACTATACGTAAAGTGTCTACATCTCAGAAAAATAGGGAGCTGCTTCTCTTGATAACTCTTCAAACAACTCTTTTATGTAGATTCTAGAGTTACTGTAACTGAATGTTTAAGATTCCAACACATTTGGGTCATATATAAAGCTGATTTTATACATCCATTTTATTGCTTAGGGTTATGAAATTACAATTAGATGCTTTCAAAGGAACACTTTAGGAAAATGATTCTGGGTCTTTAAGCCCAGAGACATCTTCATCCATGGAAAATTTTGCTCCTCCAATTCCTTTCTCTATATTAATGATACATTATTGTATTAATTGTGTATCAATTGATTAAATTGCCTTTCTATGGTTTCAACTAATTATATTTGTATTAGTACAAATATACAGCTACAAATATATTTATTAATTATACATTGATATTAACTATAAAATTAATACACAATATCACAGCCAAAATTTCTTCTATGAAATCCACTTTATTCTTGCTAAGCTATGCATAAGATGTTTAACATTAATAAAGTATCCTTTGACTTAGAGTCTACTTGCTGACATTTCCTGATTTTTAATAAATGACCTATAAATATTTTAAGAAGAAATGTGCAGTATTAACAGTCATCTTAAAAGGGACAAAGGCAAGAGTTCCAGATGCTTAGCCACGGAGTAAGGAAAGCCAAATTCAGCCTGTCTTATCCTATTCATACAGTTAGTGAGTAAGTCTTTCTTAAAAGTATCCTTAGAGTAGAGTGGCTGTTGTTACGGGGTACACATATGCTTACTTTCTACCTTCTTAACAATCATACCTACTCAATTATCTAAGCTTACATTAAGGAGGAAAGAATGTTGATAGTAAAGTAAATGTTAAGATGAGGCTTTTGCTTTTAATAAAATAAAAGCAAATTTCTCATTATGAAGATATAAAATGACTAATATTTGAACAGTCAACTGCATTAATTTCATGACTAATAATCCTGAATTAGGAATGAAATAAGTTTTCAAATCCTCTTATGATTTGCTTATTAATGCAGTGCTATTTTAGATTTAGGAAGGACAAACAAAGGTTTGGAGAAGATGTCAGGGATCATCATTACAATGTTGTTGCAAAGGCCATCTAAATGCATAAAGACTAAACAAGTTGAAATGACAGCACATGAGGATAGTTTGATATATTTTGCACCAAATTTATGAGCATTGTTTTTTCTATGTCTCTTGGGTGGATTTCTTTACTTTATAACACATATTTTAGAGAACTGAAAACACTCTGATCTGCAGAGGGGAGAAGAGGACATCAACACTATATAAGGAGTCCATAGAGGTTGTGTTTTGTATTGTGAATTCTAGATATCACCTGTTCCCTCAATGCATTAGAGAAGAACTTCCATTTTTTCGAAGAAAAAAAAATTAAAAATACACTTATTGTACAAATAAAATTTTTGCCATTACATATTCTAAGACACTTTCTGTAGTTTTCCAATTGTACTTTAAATTATTTAAATTTAGATTGAAGATGTTTCTTTTTTCAGTCACCACAAATACAATATCTTAAACTTCTATAAAACTCATGAAACAATTAAAAATATAATCTGTAAAAAATCAGATTCTAGAGTAATATTGGTGATACAGAAATTAGTTATTTGGAACGGCATACTATAAAGATGCCAGATAGATATCTCGTCTCTCCTTTTTGTCTTCTAAAGTATCCCAAGACTAGAGTAATTGGTCCAATAGTAAATCTAACAGGAATGGTTTTATAGATTGTGAAATTGAGGTCCAACGGTGTCGAGTCAAAAGGTCATAGAAAAAAATCAATGGATAAGAAAGGACAAGAACTTGGTAATTTCTCTAACTCTCACTATTACTCTATGAAAACATGTTGAAAAATGAGGTTAAAAGCTGGCAGTTGTTTGATGAGTTAAGATTGTGCAGATGGTCAATATACAAAATTTTGGACATGTACTACCTCCATCTTTTTGTTTAATTTGGCAGTTTCTCATGATTACATATTTATATTTGGGTTCTATCTGACAATTTCCATTTTCCACTACTGTTTATAAAAGCCAAAGGCTCCTAGACCTCTTTGAATTGGCAGAGGCAATTACCATGAAGCAGGAAAACAGGCCAATAAGCAGAACTCAGTACCCTATTTTTTTGCAATTAGCTGGAATTATTGGCATTTTATGCTTTAAAGAGAAAGAGTAAACTGTTTTATGCTGGGTAATCAGATATCTCTTCAACTTAGAGTATAATATTGAATTCTTTAGCTACCAGAGATACACACACACATACACACACACTCACACTTCCATGTGTGTATGTATATGCACCTCCATATTTGTGTTTGGTTTACATATCTTATTTCCCAGTATAGTTATAAAAAGATAAACTTTGAGACTGTAAAAATGGGAGAAGTAATTGAAATCCCAGATCTTGCAAAGATTTCTACTTCTGAATGATTTACTTTACCCTTTTATCTTAAAGCTTCGGGACACTCTCAGAAGATCAGCTTACTAAATTGCCTACTCTTTAGTGACATTCATCCTGATAAAACAAGTACACATCCAAAGTGGGAATCAGAATGGAAACGAATACTGGGTTCTAGAAGACAATGGAGTCATGGCTTCAAATTTCTGAAAGCATTTAATTTTCAACCTTGGAGAGTAAACTGAAGAGGGACAAAATTGATGATAAAGTATATTAAATAAATTCAACTGAATATAGTATTTTAGAAGTATGCTAACAATACGAATAAAAAAGATGGCTTGAATTTTAAAATGGAACCCAAAGTACAGAAAGTAGGGAGGAGAAAAAATCCAGATGGATTCTGTTTAATACCAACTATTATATATAAGGTATTAGGAAAAAGAGTGTTCTGTTTCTCCACAAAAATTTTAAAGAGATACACATTAAAAAGAATAAAGACTGTTGAAGCATGAAAAATACAGCCTAAGCCTTAGTTCACTAGGTATATTTTAATGACATTATGTGCAAGCAGTCTGATTTGGCAGGGAGAAGTGAGCAGATCTGTGGCTCTACCCTGAGAGAGATATTGGATGGGAAGTTAGGTGAGGTCAAAAGCTGGATCAAAAATAATTAGTTGTATAGCTAAATCCCAGCTTGTAGTTTTGGGAACTTCTGGGTACTGTAAACCTTTTGTTTCTCTCACTATTATGGAGGCTGATGAGCCTACCTACATTGCTTTGCCTGCTACCTATCTGTATTCATTCAAGGACAGGACTTAATGTGGGAAGGCATTGGGTTTCTTGCCTTTGGGTATACTTGTCAGCTGAATCAAGACCGTAGCTCTTAGCATCCCACTGTTCCCTAAGGCCTCTGAAGAGGGAGACAGTCCACTGACTGTGGGGAGAGAGATATCTATAATTGGCCAAATTCACTCAAATGAAAGGATGCAATATAACATTTTTAAAATGCAAGGAATCAGATAGTAGTAATTCTTTCGGGTGGAGCCAGCTTGGGATTCTCAATCTCTCTCTCTCTCTCTCTCTCCATTGCTTTCTGCCCCTCCCCCAAATGTGCTCTCTCCCTCAATCCAAATAAATAAGGTAAATAAATAAACTTTAAAAAAAGATTACATTCATGAAACAAGAAATTCCCAAAGGTGAATCATGGAAGGCATTCCTAATATTGACAGCTACATAGCCAAAATTAGCATAGGAAGATAGCTATGGAAGGATGATTTGCAAGTAAAAAAGGGAACCTGATGGCCTAGGCATTTAGAACAATTGTTTTTCTTTGACAGATCTGTTAGAGCAAATTAAAAGTTCATTACAGATAACCAAATTAGGTAATTAATAAATCCAGGGGAAAAAGTTTTACAAGAATGGAAACTTAATCCTAGAACATTACACAGTTAATAGTAATGCAGCCATCCAACAATTTCAATATTGATAGAATGGGTAGGGTAGGAGGTTTGAGATTAAAGATGGAGCAGGTTTGAAAGGGCTAAGTCATAACAGGATATCAATCTTTGAAAGTGGGTGCTTATCTTATTAAACAAAGAATTTTTAAAAGCAAAACATTAATGATCTATATATCTTAAGGATGCATTTATTTCACATTGCTTTCTTGCTCATCCTTTTCAATTCTAATACCTCAGTTACTAGTCCATAATGTTTGGCAGCACCTATCTTCTTATCCAGTTTTCAAATAGAAATCTGAGGCTCAAAGAAGCTCAAATAAATAACTTGCCTAGGATTACATTTTCATAAGTGGTATAGGGAGAACAACCTGAGTTAGTGTTCTATTGACATACACTGTTGCTAAGATGTTGGTTGCTAGTTTAATATGCTTTCTACACAAGGGACATATTTTACTGGAAATGTCTATATACAATGTTTTATCTCCACTGTGGAAGTACTTGTATAAAATGATATGTCAAAGCAGATGAAAAAATTTATCCACTTAGTAATTCTTATTTAAATTGTCAAAAACACAGGGACTCTTGAGTGGATCTAATCAAGTTTAATAAATTTATAAGTAGTTTATATCAATTTTAAACTGTGGAGAATTTGATCTTTTTTTTTTTTAAACATTGAGTTGTAGGAAAAATGTGTTTTATGGCAAGTTGGAAAACAAACGAAAATGAGCTGATCCTGTGAAGATCTGTATTGTGTACCAGGATAGATCTCTCTTGTCCTGTGGTGTTGACATCAAGAATGCTCCAGACACCTGCTATATGTGCTATCAGCCACACTCAGCAGCCTCTAGAATTCAATGTTGTAGAATTCAGTGAAGTTATGGACACAAGTGGGCTTAACAAAAGACAATTTAGGTTCTTAGATCATATATCTGATTATGTCACAGTCTTTTTGTTCAAGCTTGATTAAAAGTGATAAATTGTGGGATGCAGAGCTGAGAGCTACTGCATATGTTCAGTATATGAATGGAAGAGGGGACTTTTCATTTTTACAGAAGAGCAAAACCAAGGAAATAAAAAGCATACAGAGTAGATGTAGCTGATCACTTATCCCTGTTTTCGAGGTTGTAACTTTTATTTTCTCTTGCCTGATGAGAAAACAGTTTCACTTTTTACAGAGAAATGTGTTATGAAAGACACATTATTTAAACATAAACTAATTAAGTATAAATATCAAAGACAAAAATATATATAGCATATAGATATATCTAAAGGTGGAGTTGTAGAATTAATTACCGAACTAAGGGCATTAGCGATCTCTTCTATTTTGGTCCTGTCTCGAGCTCTTTT
>NW_027531893.1:3933661-3951586 GCF_008692635.1 Crocuta crocuta
GAGCTCTCTTTTGTTTTTTTTTTAATTCTTAATAACCCATTTCTAAATCAGTTCACATTTTTCCAGGTAGATGCTTGAATAACAATAATATCATGACTGCAAAGAATTCTGTCTTTTATACTTGTTTAAAGTTTAGATAATAGGCAAAAACTTTATCAACTTGTATTGGAATAGCTTTAGTTTTCCATTTCTTGAGATTTTGGAGGTACTGGAGACAGGACTCCTAATCTATGTGCAGATACTTCTAGAAATAACCTCTCTTTTAACTGAGATGGGGCAATCTCAGAATTATTTTCTCAAATCATACATCCCATTCTTACTTTGGCAAGTATTCTTTAAAGAGGCAGTAGCCGTGAGTAAATATGATGGAGTTTAGTTCTTAGACACTTCATCACATTTATATGTTTTTTTGTATACGTAAGAGAAAAAGTCAGTGACATAGGTCCCATATTTGCTTCAAATGTTTTGCCAAAATTTTATTCAGACTTTCTACTAGTCAGCTTTTTTATACATCCACTCTGAGTTTCAGTGATGAATTCTGCCAACTCTTTGTTAAATCATTTCTGCAAAATCATAGGAACACTGAGAGTATGCTGTGTTGAATGTTTGGGTTTAGCTATATAAGTGGGGGAAGAGCAATCACATTAGTCAATCAGCAAAGTCAATTTAAAATTTGTGATTGGTAATTATTTTAGTTGTTATTTGAGGAAATACCAGATTCTAAAGTATCCTCTAAATTATTAAAGGATATTTATTTCCAGTAACACCATGACAAATTATAACTTTTGTTAATTGCCCTTTCTTAGTTTCCTAAGATTGTCTACAAAATATTACAAATTTGGTGGCTTAAAATAACAGATGTTTATTCCTTTAAGTTCTGGAGGCTAGAAGTCTGAAATCAAAATGTCAGAAATGCCATGTTGCTTCTGAGATTGTAGGGAAAAATGGTTCCTTGACTCTCCTAGTTTCTAGTGGTTGCTGGAAATTCTCAGATGCCTTGGCTTGTTGCTGCAACACTTCAGTCTCTTTCTCTGGTTGCACATGGTCTTCTTCCCTGTGTGCGTACGCATGTCTCTGTGTCTTCACATGACCTTCATATATGGGCATCTGCCATTGTATTTAGGCCCAACTCTAATCCAGTATGAACTCACCCTAACTAATTATATCTGCAATAACCCTATTTCCAAACAAGGTCACATTCTGAGGTTCTGAGTGGACATGGATTTTTGTGAGACACTATTCAATTCACTACATTATTTGTAGCTTGAAATACTAAACAGATGCTTTGTGTTACTAGAAATGATCATTTATTAGAAAAAAGAAAGACCTTTGAAATCAAAGACCTAGGTTGAAATTCCTTCCTTCCCATTTGACCTTGGGCCAGTTAGTGATCTACTGTTCTTTGTAAAAGCTGGATAATACCTATCTCAGGTGATTTCACAAAAACTAATTTATTTAAAGTCAAGACAAGTCAAGTAGATCTCATCTCCTCCCTCATGTACCTGCATTTCCAAAGGGGAAGACAGAATATAACAAATCTATCCAGAGATTAAAAAAAAAAAAAAAAAAAAAAANAATTGGACTGAGTCCATACATTAAGAAAGTGCAAATTTTTAATGGGGTAAATAATATTTAAGGAAATCCCTTGCTTTTAAAGTGGGCGAATAATTGTTATGCAGGAAAGGCTTGTTCTCCAAAGCACTGGCCTAAGACCTGAAGTTGTCAGGACTCTGCTAAAAATCCCCATTGCTGAGACTTTGACCTCATCCTTCAGAGACAAATCAAGCATCAATAATGCAGTTAATATTCATTTTTTATTTGTCTGGAATGAAGACATGATGTAATAAAGACAGGGATTTTTAGAGAAACTTCAAGTAATTTGCTGATGGACGACTCACCATTGCTTGTACGTCTCCTTGCAGTAATATCCTACTGGGCTTAACCTTATATTGCTCTAACTTGGCAGTTATTACCCTGTCCACTTTTTTTCCTTTGATTTTTTAATGAGCACATCTTACCCCGAATGCCTCTGTCAATCCAGTCAGCTCCATCATACCAGGTTGATGAGGATTCTCTGCCTATTGTCCCCTCTCATCAGTTTAACCATTGATAATAGCTGAGTTATCTAATTGATTTATATGTTTATTTCTCTATGCAACTTTTAAAATAACATTTTGTTTGACTTAATAGAAAAACTTTCTTCAATATTATCTTTACTTTAAAAAAATCCTATAACTTGAGTTTATTTCCTAAGTTCTTTTTTTCAAAAATACAGTAAGATACACATATTCATTGTCATTTCAGACAACATAAAGGGTGGGGAGGAAGGGGCAAGAATATGAATCTACCTTTTCCAATTACTGAAGTCCTATTCTGGAGTGAGAGTGGGCTGTAATACATGACAATTTAAAAAAAATATTTAATGCCTTGGGGCGCCTGGGTGGCTTAATCCGTTAAGCGTCCGACTTTCGCTTAGGTCATGATCTCGCGGTTCATGGGTTCGAGCCCCGCGTCGGGCTCTGCGCTGACTGCCAGCTCAGAACCTCGAGCCTATTTCAGAGTCTGTGTCTCCCTCTCTCTCTGACCCTGCGCACGCTCTCTCTCTCTCTCCTAGAAATAAATAAAAAAATATTAAAAAAAAATTTAATGCCTTTTATTAAACTCTGGTCTTTTTTGCAAATATTTACATAGATGAGAAATAAACTCTCACTAAGATATTCTATTTGCCAAAATATATAATCAAATAACTATTAATTCTAGGAAATTATATTTTTGGAGGAAATTCAGGAGTTATGGCTTACATATTCATAATCAATTTTTTTATTTGAAAAAGAGATCCTCATTTTAATATTTTTATATTTGTGCTTTTCATACTTAATTGATGATTTTGGTATATCTAAGCACATAAAATACAACCTTTACAGGAATTCATGCCTCAGTAATGCTACAACTTTTTCACCTGGTGCTTTCAATAATAACACTCTTGAAAGCCATAAAAATATAATGCCAAATATACAAGTTTTATATATTATGCCAAAACTAGTTTGGCCATGTTGAGGTCCCAATATATGCATAATGAATATAAAATACTATATTTTCTTGAGATACTAGAAATGCATTCTAGTAAGGAGCACTTAAATGTGACATGGTCAAGGTGAGAAGAGTTGCATATATAGAAATACACAATTTCATTTTGTTATATACGATGTATTTGTGGCCTATGTGTTATTTTATTAATTGCTTTTTCTAATCATTCATGAAAGATGAATAATTGAAAAGCAGAAGCAGATCATCTACTATAACAGTTTCAGTTTATTGTTGGAATATCTTTGTTTTTGGTGAGAATACTTAATTAAAAAGGTGAAGTTATGTAATCATCATTATGAAACCACTTTCATGTAAATAGTAAATCATTTCATGCAAATTTAAAATATAGTATCTTTATCCTTTGTTCACATTACACTATTTGACCATGATGCATGTAGATTACATTAACTTCCTCACAGGGCCTTTGAATAGCAATGTCTATAATTTTTTACTACTTAGTGTAAAAAATATTCATGAAAAGGTATGCTTTTGCAATTTGTTTTAAACTCCCAATAAGAGGGTACCTTAAATATTATTTATTTCTGACAGCTTATATTTAAAAAATATTTCAGGAACATCATTTGTAATATTGGAAGGAGCTTAATAGAAATAAGACATTTATCTCAACTGGTCTGCTTTTCTTTGATAATTAATATTATACAATCTTTTATACTGTTTATTTTGCCTTGGTTGCCAAGAACTTAAGAAGAGCCACAGGGATAGAATGATTAATTGTAAGAATTATTTTATTATGGCTCTAGTATAGTTACTGCATTTGCTGGTTTTTTTTTAAATTTAATGTTTATTTATTTATTTAATTTATTTATTTTTATTTTTTTTAAAGATTTTTTTTTAAATGTTTTATTTATTTCTAGGAGAGAGAGAGNTGTTTATTTATTTTTGAGAGAGAAAGAAAGACAAAGCACGAGCAGGGGAGGGGCAGAGAGAGAGTGAGACAGAACCTGAAGCAGACTCCAGAATCTGAACTGTCAGAACAAAGCCTGACGGGAGTCTTGGATTCACAAATTGCAAGATCATGACCTGAATGAATTTGGATGCTGAACCGACTGAGCCACCCAGGGGCCCCTGAATTTTTAAAAAAATTATTTAAATTATCATTTAATTATCCAGGTTGAATATGTATAAAATATCCTTTTAATTTTAAAAGATATATAGATAAAAGATTATCCACAAAGGCTACGCTAATCTCACATGGTGACCAAAGTTATTTAAGTTATCTTTCTCAAACTTACTTTCTGTTTCATTTGTACTAGTGTCTCTTTAATTTAAATTCTGAGAAAAGGAATCAAATATTTTAAATGCCAATAAATGCTTCCAAATTGCCTTGAAAGTAACTGCAACAATGTATACAGCGATATTCATGCATCCACTAATTCAGACACACACATATATGTTTATGGATTCTTCAGTGCTATACCAGTTCTAACATCTTTTTTACTTTCGAGATACATCATATCTTTTGTGCCCTGTTCTCTACTCTAGGAGGATCATCTATTTTACCACATGAATTGGCTTCCTTACTCTCTGGCCGCAAATTGGGTTCAGCCTCGAAGATGTGACAAAAAAGGCAGGAGGGAGGAAAGTAAAGGCTCCCTTTTTGTTTGGCTTCCTTGAGATGAGTATGACTCTTGCATTGTTTTGTAAGGAAGGCACAGCTCCTCTCTTCCAAGGTTCAGTAATCATTCCATCCTGTTTGCTGCTTTGGGTATGGGTGTTAGCACTACTAGACCTAGTCACTGAGATATTCCTTAGGATCCCCTCCTCTACCTTATCATACCTATTTGCCCTTCATTAAACATTCCTTGAATTATATTAGCCTAAATAGAGTATGCCATCCATTTCATGCTGGGACTCTAACTGATCCAAGAACATTTTAATTACAAAAGTCTACTTTAACTGCTGGAAATATAGCAGAGCACGGGGGAATAAATTCTCCCTCAAAGAAATAAATTCTCCCTCAAAGAAAAGCCCAGGCCCCGTGGTGTCACTGGTAAATTCTACCAAATATTTAAAAACAAACAAACAAACAAACAGAAAATATGAAAGAGAAACATAGACTATCTGGTTGTTCTGGGTTTGATACCCTATTGGGATCTCAGAGACCGTTGCTGATATCAACATACTGGATGCTTAGGAGTGGTTATATCCAGTTCAAACGTGGTGAGAATTCCATGTTAAAGTGATGTATAAATGGTAATTGTTACCATGCTATTTTTTCACAAATCTATGGAGCAACATTGGTGTACCTGAAAAAAAAAATGGCCGATTGACATAAAGTAGATCATATCGTCCATGTGAGACTCTTATTCAGAAGATTTGGTGAATTTTAAATGGGGCACAGCATTTCTTGCAATGTGAGCAATTCTTCCCTCTAGTCCTTCAGTCAGTTTCTGAACATCTGGCCAACCTCTTAGCGATTGCCCATGAATTTATGCTTTTCTTTTGCTAGACTTAGTAGATTGTAAGGTAAACAAGTTGAATTTGTAACTGTTGGTAGGATTTTCATTCTTCTCTACTCTTTTATTTATTTTTGCTCTACTCTTGAACAAGGCTGCATATCTGCTGTACTATCAGTGACCTACGCATATTGTCAGGGATCATTTGTCAAACAAGAGCCTTTTTTTGTCCCCTCCTTGGTAACTTGGATATTGTAATAGGCAATACTCAAGAGGCTGTACGTGTGACTTGAGGACAGTGTGGTTGGAGAACACGAATAAGTATACAGGAAGTATTACCACATGCAAATACAAACTGTGTTTTTTGGTGGAGGGTGTCGAATGTCAGAATCTGTCAAAGTCCAGTCTTATAAGATGATATTATAAATAAAGCATGTGAGATAGAATGTATTGGTATGAGCATAATTACAAAGTATACATGACATGCCAAGAAACCTTGGGAATTGAGCCTATATATCAACCAACTAACAAAGCCAGAAATTACATCACTCACCTTTTTGAATTCAGAATCCCTGGTGCAGATAAACAAATTTAGCCCTCTGGTCTATAAACTTAGAATCCATTCCCACACATTCCTAGGTTTTCCTCAATATTAATTAGTGTCTCTTGAGATTTGAGTTCATACTTTCTTGGGGTTAAACTTATATCTTCCTCTGGGAAATATTGGACTCTGACTCTAGAAGCCTAGAAGGGTGTTTGTAAGTAAGTGATGGGAAAAAAAAATTGTGTTTCCCTTTGCCAATAAACACCTTAGAGATATCATAACAATCATCTTCTAGAAAGCTACCGAGACCCTCTTTCACAGATGATTCTGGTCATGACTCTGAATTCAGCTGATATTGTAGTTTGGTAAATTGTAGATTAAATGTTATGGCTACAATAAATTCTTTTACAATTTCAGAGAAATTGCTTATCTGCTGGTTAGATTTTGAGCTGAGAATTTTGAATTTTAAGTTTATAATTCACTTTCTTTAAGAAAATTGAGTGTAGTTAGAGACACTCACCCACCAACTTTTTCTGGAATTACTCATTGCACACATTTCTTAAAAAATTTTTAAAATGCTTGTTTTTTTACAGGCAGAGAGAGACAGAGCATGAGCAGGGGAGAGGCAGAGAGAGAGGGAGACACAGAATCTGAAGGAGGCTCCAGGCTCTGAGCCCTCAGCACTGAACCAGATGCAGGGATCAGACCCACAAAGCACGAGATCATGACCTGAGGCTAAGTCGGATGCCTAACCGAGCCACCCAGATGCCCCTGTCATACATTTTTTCTTTAATATTGGCCTATTGGTCCTTCAAAGACTTGCTTTTAATGATCTCTTCATTCCAGATGACCAAAGGTTATTTCTTACAATGCAGAGATGTAATGGAGGTGACATTCTCATTGTTAAAAACCCATAAACACCAACACTATGAGGCAGGAATACATTAGATTTTGAGTACAAAAGTAAATAACCTGATTTAATTTTTATTATGCTCATTCTAGATGCTCTGCTAAGACTAGAATGTAGAAATAAAGATCAAAGCTGAGAAGGCTGTAAGGCATCTAGTAGAATCACACATTGACAGTTAACAGTGAATTGTACAAGCTACAGCAGAGATAGATAAATTTGAAGGTATAGTGAACAGGATTTGATGAGTAATTGTGGATGGCATGTGAGAGGGAAAAGTCAACAGAAAGGGTATTGTTGCCATTTATTCATATGGAGAAGACTGGATGAGCAACAAGATGAGGAGTAGGGGGATAGGAAGGTTCACTTCTGACATGTTAAGTTCAAGATATCTATCAGGTATTCAAATTTAGATGTCAAGGAAGTGGTTGAATATTTGAGTCTAGAATTCAGGATGAGGTTTAGGCCTGATGTACTTCTAAAAACTGACAGGATAGAGATGCTGTCAATTCATTTCATGTACTGATAAAATCATATGTGATCCCCTAAGAAGTCATATAGACAAAGAAGCACTACATCTAGAAGCACTACAACCTTTTTAGGTGCTAGAATGGGGAAGATTAATTGATGTGTTAAAAAGTTACAGGCAAAGAAAAATGGGAAGACATTGATGTACTTTAAGAGGAAATTAAGTCTTGCCAGGAGAAGGGCAATCTGAGTGTCAAATGCTAAAGATAAAGAAAATAAGATGCAGGTAAAGAAATGACCACTGGGCCTGGTAACATGGAGTTCAGAAAAGCTGTTTTTGGAGAGCAGGATGAAGGGTTAATTGTATCAGGTTTAGGAGAGAAACACAGGCAGTGAACATAGCCATTCACAGAGTTTTGCTCTAATGGGTATCAAGAGATGTTAAAGTCATTGCTTTTTCTTTTTAAAACTCTAATTCTTTTTTTATACAAGTTAATGTTTTATTTGTATAATAGTTCTATTAAAATAATTCTATACTAATTTATTATTAACTCCTGTTTTGAGAGATGAAATTATTTGCACTATAACTTTCACTGCAATGATTCCCTTCCTATAACCTCTGAGTTTTTAAGATAGATTTAATTAGTCAGAGTTTGTAGCAGTTACATTTCTGATCTGTATCCACAATTCTCCTTATTTTGAAATCTTAGTTCTATATTTATAGAATTTCAATATACACCATCAGTCCTTCTGAGTGGCATCTTTATTTCCAAATTATGTATTTTGACTATGTCTCGGTTAACGAAATTTCAGTAGTTTTGCCAAAAAGTACTAATGAATGCTTCTTCACTGAGTTTCTTCATAATTGAGTCTATCTTCCTTTTCTTTTTATCCCTGAATGAAAATTAGGCTAAATATAATTTTCTTGGTAACAATATTTCCTCAATCCTTTCAAAGTTTTGCTGAACTGTTCCTGGTTTTGTGAGTAAGCCCGATATTCCCTCTGCAGGTGACTCTCATATTCTACCTGGATGAGCCAAGTACACTTTTAAAGAGAGTCGACCTTTACAACATCTAGTACATAACTCAATGTTGATTTTTATCTTTTAATTCCTTTTGGTATAATTGGCATATTTTGATCTACTTATGCAATTTTTCATTTCAGGGAAATTTTGCTGTGTCATTTCTCTGAATACATTTTTCAGGTTTCAATTGATGCACACTCTATTTTAGGAAACCTCTGTGAGGTCATCAGTCTGTACCTATTATCTCATTCTTATCACTTTAATCTTTGTGCTTTTCCTCTGTGTCTTTTTTCCTTGCTGTTTCTAATTTATCTTATTAGATAAGCTATTGTACTGTTCCAGTGTGCAACGTGTTTCCTTTGCTCTGTAATCTTTTTCCACCACTATTTAAGCAAACAACACATGTACCTATGTGTTTGCATTTGTGTGCATGCTTGTGAAATTTTTTATATCAAAGTGGTTTTCTAAGAGTCTTTGTATCATAGGAGACCTTTTTTCCACTTAATCTAGTGGTTTTCCTTTCTTCATTCAGTTTTGCTTTTTTTCTTTATGAAAAAGAAACATTTCAGAAAAATCAGGTTAAGTTGTCTTAATCAATATGTAGATTGACATTAGAACCTGAGTCTCATGGGGCGCCCGGGTGGTTCAGTTGGTTGGATGCCCGACTCCGGCTCAGGTCATGATCTCATGGTTTATGGGTTTGAGCCCTGTGTCAGACTCTGTGCTGTCAACTCAGAACCTGAGACTTGTTTCAGATTCTGTGTCTCCTTCTCCCTCTGCCATTCCCCTGCTCACTTTGTCTCTCTTAAAAATAAATAAAACATTTTAATAATAATAAAAAAAGGACCTGAGTCTCCCTTTTTTCCTAATCTAGATATTATTCTATGATTTTATTTTTTTTATTTTTTTACGTAATCTCTAAGCTTAACATGGGGCTCGAACTCACAAACTCAAGATCCAGGATTGGTGCACCTATTATTTTATGTTCTCTTTTTTTAAGTTTGTTTGATTATTTATTTATTTATTTATTTATTCTTGAGTGAGAGAAAGAGAGAGAGAGAGAAAGAAAGAGAGACAGAGAAGTAGGGGAAGAACAGAGAAAGAGAGAATCCCAAGCAGGCTCCATACTGACAGCATGGAGCCTGATTTGGGGCTGGCTCCCAGGTACCGTGAGATCCTGACTTGAGTCGAAATCAAGAGTTGGGTGCTCAGCTGACTGAGTCATCCAGGCACCCCTATTTTATGTTCTTATCAGAGCTGGGATCATTCAAAATGCATCGACTCCCAAAAATTATACTATTCCTCAAGTTTTGTCATTGCTGTCTGTGAAAAATAACTAGGTAGGCTACTAGGTTCAGCAGGTTACTACTTCTTTTTGAGGGATAGGAGTTAGAGTTTCTTATTTCTTCTTTTTGACCTGGTCTTCTCTATTCTGTTTCAGAGTCAGAGCAGCTACAAGCCGAGGGCAGTACATTTAAATAAGCATCATGTGAACTGGGGTATCTCATTCATATTCTGACAAATTGATGATTAATCTGCCTGGTTTCCATCCAGTGCCACCACAATGCTGCATCTCCTAAGGGCCACTGGGAGGGAACATGGCTAGATGGATGGGAAACACATGTGGGAAGGAGGAATGAGGCCGGGGTAGCAGAAATGGATCAACTAGGACGCTAGAGAAACGTACACTGTAGGGCCCCTAGTTTCGCTGGATCTCTGCAGAAAACAACAACAAAAATTTTTTTTTCTAACAACAGAAGTTCTAGCAATGTTTTCCTGGATCAAATTTTTAAGTAGAAGATACATGATCCTGAGTCTCAACCACTTACCAGTCTGGGTTCCCCGTAAGATTTCCTCCTGTCAAATGGGATCACAGTGGCTGCAGAGATTTGTTGGGGATGTGAGTTGGGAAGTGTTTAGTTTCGACGTAGATGAGATTTGTGTTTGCATCTGTTTTTGCCAGGAAAAAACAATGATACTACTTACCTGCAACAACTTTATTAACTTTGAAAGTTCCACCTCAATGTGCTCACATCCCGGTATGGAATCAAGACTTCACTTCCAGATCTTAGCCTCTCTTTGCAATTGACCCAACGTGAAGCAATTGTTTACAGTGATTAAACAAATCAAGTAAGCTTATATTTTGCTTATTTATTTCCTTTGTTCTGGTGTTTTTTTTTTCCTCCTACTGTCTTCCTACAACCTAATTCTTGGATTAAATAAGTGTTTATTCTAGAAATTCTTCCACTAGTAATTCATAGGTGATATACTCTCTTGAGAATTTTTATGGTTGAATAATTTTTACATCCTACCTGCTTATGTAAAATCTGTTAGTTCTCCTTTGAAAATGCTATTCACTATTTCCTAGACTCTATTTTGATGAAAAGTCTGATATCCATTTGATTCTGGTTTATTATATATAATAATTTAAGATTTTTTTGTTTGTTAATGTTGTTGGTTTTGCCACATATATTTATTTATGTGCTTATTTATTTTATCTTATCTTATTATTTTATTTATTTTTCCCCCGGACTGTCATGTCCTTTTAATCTGTGTATGTCTCTTCTTCCTCAGGTTTGGAGGATCTTTCTCTTTTATTTCTTTAAAGAGAAACTTTTTTCCCATTCTCTCTTTTTCCTACATTCTCCATTATCTGTAGAATGTCTGCTTCAATTTCCTATTTTTTCTTGTCTTTCTTTTCCATATTTCACATTATCAATCCCTTTGCACTGCATTTTGGAAATATTCCATCACTAGATCTTTTAGAAAAGTAATATTTCATTCAGCTTTAAAAAATAAATCCAGGAGCTCTAGGGTGGCTTAGGTGGTTAAGCGTCAACTTTGGCTCAGGTCATGATGTCAAGATTCGTAGATTTGAGCCCTGCATCGGGCTCTGTGTTGACAGCTCAGACCCTGGAGCCTGCTTTGGATTTTGTCTCCCTCTGTCTCTGCCCCTCCCCTGCTCACGCTCTCTTTCTCAGTCTCTCAAAAGAAATAAACATTAAAAATATAAAAAATAAATCCAGCATAATTACTCTTTTACTATTTACTATTTAAATATTTTAAAACAATTTCAACAACCACTTAAAATTTTCAACTGTATTTATCTATGCTTCCTTTAATGAGCTGTTAATTTTTTTTGTTTGTACTTAATTTAAAATTGCATTCATTTTAGAATCCCATAGGTCATTTCTCTTTCAGGCTTTAAAGTTATCAAGTTATTTATTAAAAATCAAAATTTATCAGGGCACCTGGCTTAGTCAGTTAAACATCCAACTTGGGCTCAATTCATGAGCTCACAATTTGTGTGTTTGAGCCCCCCGTTGGGCTCTGTGCTGACAGCTCAGAGCCTGGAGCCAGCTTTGGATTCCATATTCCCTCTCTGTCTCTCCCCGACTCATGCTCTGTCTCTGTCTCTCAAAAATAAACAAACATTAAAAATGTTTTTTTTAATCAAAATTTATCTAAGCCCCTGGAGAGACAAAGTAAATGCATGAATGCTTTATTTTCTGCCCCTACTCTGGAAGTCAGAGATACACATAATATGAAAAAATAATGAATAACAGTGAAGAAAAATTCTAACATAGGGTCAGCATAGAAGGTCTGACTTGAAACTCTGAGGTTATAACTGTTTCCTCATGTTAGACTTTTATAATATTTTATGCAGTTGTAATTACTTTCATTTGTCGCTATTAGCCTTTTATGTTATTGGCTTTCCTCATAGGTTTATTGAGTCTTGATTGTACTTTTTTGTATATGAAATTTACATATATGCTTTTGTGTCTATTTCCACAGTTTATTTGTTTGGATAGCACTACAAGTTACTGATGCTTATTTTCTGCCTATCTTTCATGAGGAGGGTAGAAAGGGATCCAGAGAGGCAAGATCTGCAGGTAACTTCTGGATGGGGTCTTCTATTCCTCTCATAAATTACCAGTCACTTGAGACACTGTTTTGGCTTATTTGCGGCAGGGGGGGGGGGGGGACGGAAATGCTTCCAGACGGAATCTCTGTGATGCCAAAGGAATGAATAGCAGCATAAATGACAAATATGTAAGCAAATATAAAAAGTATTTTTAATAGGCAAAAAAAAAAAACTATGGTGCATGAGTTTTGAAGTAATTAAATAAATAAAACCTATGATAATAGCACAAAGTTGAGGAATGGGGTAAATAGCATTGAACTGTTATAAGGTTCTCAAGTTGTTTGAGATTCTCAAGTACTTGTTTAAGGTGGACTATAAGCAGCAAAAGTTGCATATTTTAATCTCTACATTACTAACTAACCAGTGAAAGAATAATACAAAATAGCATAAATAATGTGTTCATAAAGGAGATAGAACAAAATAATAAAAGATAATTATTCAAAGGGAGGCTAAAAAAGAATAAAGAAATAAATCATACATGGAACAATTAGCAAATAAATAGCAAGATGATGATTTAAATCTCCCCATATCAGTGGTTAAATTAAACATTAAAAAAATACCCCATCTAATTAAATGACAAAGCTTGTCAGAAAGGATTAAAAACAGAAGACCCAATTATTTTCTTATTACAAAAGTCACACTTTAGATGAGATCATAAATAGATTTGAAAGAAAAGTGACTTAAAAAAGAGTATAATGTGAAATATGCAAATCTAACCAAAAAATCATTTGTTATAACCATAATAATATAAAATACTTTAATGTAGGAAATATTATTAAGGGCAAAGAAAAACATTTTATCTAGGTAAATTGTCCTTATAAAAACGGAGGTATAGCAATCCTAAATTTGTTTCAAAATGCAAAAAGCTAAAATTTGAAGTTATAAGCAGAAAAGTAGATAAATTTATTACTATAGATAAATATCTGAATACAAATGTTAGTAACTATTAGAAAAAGCTGACATGCAGAAGCCTGGGTGGCTCAGTCAATTAAGCCTCTGACTTCAGTTCAGGTCATGGTCTTGGGGTTCCTGAGTTTGAGCCCTGCATCAGGCTCTGTGCTGACAGCTCTGAGCCTGGAGCCTGCTTTGGATTCTGTGTCTCCCTCACTCTGTCTGTCCCTCCCCTGCTTGTGTTCTGTCTCTCTCAATAATTAAACACTATTTTTTTTTTATTTTAAGAAAAAGTTGACACAATTTGTAAAAATATATATTGTTTGAACAGCACATTTACCCAACTTGTCCTGTTTGACATTTATAGAACCCTATGCTCAAGAGAAGTAGAATGTACATTATTTGTTATAAAGATGCAACAAGTCTCAAAATAAGTGTGGGGCACATAAGCAAGTATAAAGAAATTTCAAAGTGTTAAAATACTATAGAAGCCTCTTCTAATTATAGTGGAATTAAATTGGAATGTATTCAGTGTAATAATAGAATAGTTACGAAGCCCTCAAAGGGTTAACTGTAAACTTCAACACAAACCATGAGTCAAAAAATGATATGGTAATGATAAAACACTTGGGACTGAAAAACAAATAATATGGTTTATCAAAACTTGTGAGTTGCAGCTGAAGCAGAGCATATGGAGACAATTACAGCTTTAAATGTTATGTTGGAAAAAGAAGAAAGGATGAAACATCTCAAGAAGATACAAGTTGAATAGTCATGAAATTTACTGTGTTTGGGTCTCATTCCACATACAGAATGGTTACTCTCAGCAAGGATCATAATTTTGTTTATAAATTATATGTTTTGTATTGTCACAATGATTTCAACTGTCTTAAAATGAAAAAAAAAATCTACACATACAGCAAGGAAAGTTAATATAATGAGAAACATGTGATATGTATATTACATTGAAACATTAAAAAAGATTGATTTTTTCAGTGAAGATTATTTATATATTGTTTGTCAGCTCTAAATTAAACCTCTACTCTGCTTTATTCTCTTGGCGTTGATTTTGTTGTGAGCTGGCTTCAATTTAGTTTAGATAGTAGGCACTAGAGAAATCCTGGGAAGTAGGAGTTGTGGAGAAGGCATTCACTTCCTGTTTCCCCTATTCCTGGCTGTTGTCCTAGAAGCAGTAGCAAGCAAATCTCTAGAGTTCCACTTTTTGTCATTTTCAGAGCCAACCTGTGTTCCCCAAAGGTAACAAAAGCATTGAGAAGTGTCCCCTCCAAAAAGGTCTGAGAATCAGCTCTATTGGGTCCCTTCTTCAGTGGTGTTGGGTTCTATTACTCAACCTCTTCCTTTTTTCCCTTAGACTTAGAAGTGGTAGCTGCTTTCTATAATTGCTAATTTTTATGTTCTCTTAATTCCCCTTTCAACTATTTCTTGCAACAATCATGTAACCAATGTTCTTTTTTGGAATGACAAGAGTGGTTTCTAATTTCCTGATGGATCCTGACTGACTCACTTCCTGTTAAAAGAGGCAAAGACTAATCTAAAAACTTCCCTAGAAATTTCTAGAATTAATGCTAATACTTGATGTCCATAAGTTTTCTACAGAGGAAAAAATAAATATATTCTTCATATCTCATGGTATTAAATAATGCCCACAGATGAGATGAATGAAAAAAAAAGGAACAGTCTATAATTTGAGCAGGTGAAAGTTATAGCAAAATGGTGACAAACACCAGAGGCAGATGCATAAAAGCAAATAACTAGGTAATCCTTCGGATAACAGAGTTCTTGGAAAATATTTTGTGAACTGAGTTACAAAAATTAAGATGGCATACTATGCCATGAATTTTTATTCAACAACAATAATATATACTATAAAATAATTTAAAATATTATTTATTAATATTATATACAATATAGGTAGAAAATGAATAAAGTGGATGGTCTTTGGATTAGATACTATGTGAAATCATGTCCAGGAAAGGTAACTGTTTCAACACTTTTTTAAAAACTAAAGATAATGCAATATCCCAAGTAACAGGAATTTACTACAATGATTAATATACATCAAATCACACACAGACACATACACACGCACACACAAGCCAAATGACAGGACTTGGGAAGAGCAGAACACTGTGGGGAATAAGCTTAGGAATTCCCTGGGCTTGCACTGATGGGTTAACAAGGGATAAAGAATTAGAAAGCCATAGGATGTACACACCCAAGTTTGGGTTAACAAGATTAGGTAAATAAGATGAGGTAAGCAGCACAGAGGTCCCCAGTATAGGACAAGTGGGGCAAAGGTATAGGAATAGGGAGTCTCAGGATGAAAACACCCAAGATAAAGTAAACAAGATTAGATATTCAGAGCGGAAATGCCCCCCAACTTAGTACAACAGCAGAAAGCTGTTTTCACAGGAAGGAAGGGCCGAATTAGGTAAACAGGTAAACAGGGCTGTAGACTTCAGTGGGGCAAAGTTGCCCAGAGTGGAGCTAATTAGCAAAAGAAATGTGCCTTGTGACCTTGAGGCAGCATACTCAGTCTTTCTTGTTTTCTAGGCCAGTTTAGGTAAACAGAGGTGGTGCCTCACATCTGCTGTAAACAAACTTCTACACACACGGTGCCAGGATTTTGTTTTGTATTGACCCAAACCCCTAACACCACGTATCTTCAAAACCCCCTTTCCCTCATGCCCGTGAATTACTGTTCACGATTTCATTGTCTCTTTGTGCATGCCCATCACCATGTTTGTAAGCCTTTTGATCCTAATAAAAACGGAAGAAGGACCCATACTTGGGACTCTTATCTTCTCCTGGACATTAGCCTCTTTTGCATTTTTAATCCTGCAACCCGCTTTCTTGCTGGACAAGAACGCCAGACCCAGAGTCTATGACAGAAAACATAGGCTGGAATTTTGCTAGAGCTTTGATAGTCACTAAGCATGGGCATGACTCCATTGCTCTATGGCGATTTCTTTCTATCCTGTCACCACCTGGTTTATTCTCTGCTCTAATATCTTTTTTCAGTTTCATAACAGTATATGCACATTTTCTGATTTGTGTTTTCACAAAACTTAGTTGAAAGAGAATATATTATGTCTGTCAAGTTTTTCTCTATATTCTGATTCTGTGGTTTTTTTTGTTTTGTTTTTTTTTTTGCTTTATTTTAAAATTTATTTTGAGAGAGAGAGAGAGAGAGAGGGTGCATGCTAGTGAGAGTGGGAGTGAGGGGGAGAGAGAGAGAGTATGTGTGTGCATGCTAGTGAGAGTGAGGGCAAGGGGGAGAGGGAGAGGGAGAGAGAGAATCCCAAGTAGGCTCTGCTCTGTCGGCACAGAGCACAGTGAAGAGCTCCATCTCACAAATGATGAGATCAGGACCTGAGCTGAAATCTAGAGTTGGACGCTTACCTAACTGAGCCACCCGAGTGCCCCATGATTCTGTAGTTTTTGATCCTACTGCTACCTACTCACTCTTTTTGTGTTTTCTAGTTCTCATTATTAAGAGAATGATACTTACTTTTTTCTCTTAGATTACATTTCAGTCCACAATATTGGTTATCATTGGTGTTAATGCAGGTACCCAACATCGTTTCAATTCACAATGAGTAGGGTGGGGATTAATTGGTTTTCAGTAGCTATTGGAAAGTAAAATTTTAGACTCCAACATGGACAATATTGAGCAAAAGCTTGTTTTGGATAATATTTAAGAAAAGTTTTATTTAAAAAAATGTTTGATTCTAAACTTATAACATTGTCTCCTAGGTAAGGCTCATGGATATTTGAATCAGAATATTCTGTGGCTGTTGTTAAAGATACATATACTGGATTCTACTCCAGATTTATTTTATCTGGATTTTTGTGGTTAAAGTTAGAAAAGATGCATTTTTACTGTTTCTCTAGCAAAATTTAAGTATTAAAACACTTAGAAACACTTGTAAAACACAGTTACCAAAATGTTATTCTAGATACTTTGAGTGCAATGTGTAACAGCCACTCTAAATACTCCAAAAATCACCCCAATGAGAGATCTGTGTTTGGGCTCTTTTTGGGGTAAAAGCTGCACACCTAGTACTACAAATTCTTAAAGATTTGAAATATAAACACAAACATCAAACTGGCATCAAAGTACCAGTTTTCTTGGGGCGCCTCACTGGCCTGGTCGGTGGAGCATGCGACTCTTGATTTTGGGGTTGTGAAATCTAACTCCTCATTGGATGTAAAGATTACTTAAACATAACATCTTTAAAAAAAAGTTTTATTTATAGGAAAACTAGGTTAGATTAAAAGCTGAAAAAAATAAAGATTTCTGCCACCTTTTCCAAAAACCAGATCTAAGATCCATGCATAAAGAGATTTGTCTGCAGTTGGGAAATTTACTCAGGGAGCATAAGATAAATCACTCTTTTATACTCATTTTGTCCTGAAAGTGGGGATAAAGTAGGCTGCAATTTAAACTTGCTTCTAAAAGGCAGATCCTAGACTTGTACCCAGATGTGCTTATTTCATGAAACCTACATTCAGTGAAGAATGATCTGTTGCCATAAGCTAGCCTGAAAGTGAATAGGGCACACAACATTGAAACAGTCATCTTTTTTTTTTTTAATGTTTTTTATTTATTTATGTGTGTGTGTGTGTGTGTGTGTGTG
>NW_027531893.1:3951617-4028426 GCF_008692635.1 Crocuta crocuta
TGAGAGAGAGAGAGAGAGAGAGAGAGAGAGAAACAGCATGAGCAGGGGAGAGTCAGAGAGAGGGAGACACAGAATCTGAAACAGGCTCCAGGATCTGAGCTAGCTGTCAGCTCAGAGCCCGACGCGGGGCTTGAACCCGTGAACTGTGAGATCATGACCTGAGCCAAAGTCGGACACTTAACCGACTGAGCCACACAGGTGCCCCTGAAACAGTCATCTTTAATATCTCTGCCCTTCATACTAGAGAAAGGGATCCCAGTAGCTCTGAGATTCTCATCACTCTACAAATCAGATAAATCATTCCTCCTGAGTAACAATAATCACAAGTGTGAAAGGAGGGGAAGTAATAGCTTTCCTGATAATCCCAAAGGGAAGAAGTTTCCATTATAATAATCTAAGGAATTTGAAATAAAATTATTCACAGCCCAACCCTCCAAGTTGTCTACCTGGATGATATACTTTTGGAAACCTTCAAACTTGTTTTACTTAACTATATTTAAATATTATTTTTGGACTATGTAGAGGAATATATAATAAATGACCAAAGAAATTTGTTATGTTATTAATTACAATGACATTGTTGAGAAAATTGCTCAGTGTGTCATACTGTCTTAATGAAGACCAATGGGGGGAAATTCACTCTGTCCTTAGTTCCAGAAATAATTGTATTTCTCCTAAGCAGCCTCAAACTCCATTTGTCCAAAATGCAACTCATCTCTCCTTCTTCCAAACATACTCCTCCTTCCCCTGTTTATTAATCTTGGAGACTGGTGCAATCAACAAAAGATATGGTACTAGTCTTTCTTGGTTCCTCTTCTTTCTTCATATTCCATATACAAATATTTGCTAAACTTTATAAATTCTACCTTTTTTATACCGTTCTCTTCCAATTGCCTAGATCACTTTTACAGCATCTAACATGTTTCCTTGCATCCTATCTTGAACTACAATAGTACTCATGTTTGACCGATTTATCACAATATTTAGGTGATGGATTGAAATTGTCTCCATATTTGTCCAACAGATTAGATTGTAAGTACTAAGAAGGTAGGTATTATGTGAGAGACACTATAATTATATAATTAATATGATTATTGTTCTTTCTTATGGTAGACATTTGTGAACTCATTCTAATTTCTGTGTCAATTCTGACAAAGATAGAGGACCTCATGTATTATTTTAAGTAGTAACATCTCCATAGATGTATCATATTTTGTCTACTTTTGGGTCTAAGCTAAGCTATTTACTCAATTATTCCTCTTGAATGTATTTTAAGTACAAATCACTTTTGGAATTAGGCAGGATATAGATAAATTAAATAATATAAACATTAATTCATCTGAGAGACCTGGGCTGGCAGACAACCTGCGATGTCCTTGGGGACAACCAGTCTCCTATAAATCACATTTGGAGAACTATAAATCCTGTCCAGTGCATGTCTATGAGCTTCTATGCCCTTCTTACAGGTAGTCTCAGTGATAACATGCTTTAATCCAACTCTGCTCCGAACTGTAAGGTATTAGTACATGTAGCCATAGAAAGCTACATTATTTCATGCTTCACATGCTCTATGTTTTTGACCTTTTAAATATTATTGATAAATGTCACAACTCTGTTTGACCTCATCATCTTTAAGAGACACTTCTAAAAGCACTGATGAAAGGCATAATATTGAACAAAAGAAAAAAAATGCTGCAGATGAGCTTATAGGCATGCAAGAAATGAATAGTAGTTTTTCAATTCTGTTACCCAGAATCTTTTGATTATTTGGAGATATTTTAGGGCTTACTGTGAGGAGGAAAAGAGCAGATAATTGGCTAGCAGGGTATTTATCCTTTCCTTGAGTTTCTGCTTCAGCCATAATATTCTACTCTCTGGAAATTTGTGGTGGGTTTTTTTTTTTTTTTTAATGTTTTAAAAAGGACTATATGATTTTGGACTTATTTAATTGTTAGAAGTGGGTTTTCTTCTTATTTAACAAATTCATTTTCCAAATTAATATGCAACCCAATTCTCATCTTCATAAATGCTGATGCAATGGGAACAAAAGCATTTTCACTTAATCAGTGACTTCTCCCTTTCCACTTTTCCTTAGAAATCTTACCCACATATAACCAACTTACTGAAGGTAGACTTTCTTATTTTCCTCTCCTCTCCAAAGTCCTCATTCAAAGTATGCTGATGCTTTAGTTAATCACGAATAGGCCTCAGTTTTTATCTAGAGTTTAGTAGGATGAATCACTCCATTCGGAAATGTATCCATCATCTATCTACCTGCAGAAGAGCTAGAATCTTGATATATAATTCTTTGAAAAAGTTATGGATTGGTCTTATGTCACTGGTTTTATATATGTTGAAGAGAATCACATCAGATTAAAGCAAAGTTAAAGAGGGGAAATATTAAGTACACAAGAATTTGAAAAAGAAGACATAAAAATGAACATTTCTAGCAGTTAACTCTAATTCAATCTGTGTTGCAGATCAATCTGGAACTGAGTGGAGTATAAATTGCATTCTAAGTACTTCTGATTCACTTAATCAGGAAAACTTCAAAAAGCAAATATCTCAGGATAAATTGCACTGGAGAACAGTTGTTACCAAGCATCTGGCAAAATACCTAAAGAGGATTATTCTCATTAACAAGATTTTTTAAATCTACATTTTAAGACCATTAAATGAACTTAATCTTAAACTGCATGATCACTACTACTCCATTATCTATTTAAGAAGATAAAATACAAGAACCAGTGTTTCCTAGATGAACCAGAACATTTCCAGAATGATGAAAAGTATTCCAGCCCACTGAGTATAAAATTAGATTGCTGAATGACTGTGGCTGGCTCAGATTCTGAGGTCATGATGACTCTAACTTATGCTAAGCAGATGAAATGTCAGAATAAAATCATAGCCTGGCTTTAGTTATGAATCTTAAATTAAGTGAGATAAAAAACCTTTTGAAGTGTCATGTACTATGATTAAGTTTTATCTCTTTATTCTTATCCAGGGCATGGGAAACCTTATTATGTACCATGAAGACAACTTGCTACCTAAAGTGACTTTAAATGAGCTCTTACTCACCTTATGGGACCAAGAAAGCATCTTCTCAGTGCTGTTAGTTTACAAGCAAAAGCATGCTAATAGATTCACATCTTGTTTTACTTTCTTTGTTAATATTATGATTGGTAAGCAGCAAAACATTCAAAACCCAGAACATCATGTGGTGCATAATCAACTACAGTTTTATTTCCTCCTTCCCATCTCCCCCAGTGGCAATATACATTAAAGAACACTTGGCTTTTGTTTTAGGCATTCTTTGTTGGCCAAGAGTCTCTAAATGTTTTAGTCAAGGCTATCACCATTATGCCTTCATCGTATTCGATATAAGAAATTATTACTATCATAGAATCTCTAGTGTTGGTAAGATTTTCATAGATTGGTGTCCCACTGACATCTGTTATTCAGGCTTCTGAAAGTTGAATATTAATATTTTAGCAGTACCGAACTTTCATTTAAAATTTTCCCTTACCCATTTCAAAGTTTGGGGATACGTAACACTCTCTGTAGGACTAAGAATTTCAGAGATAAAAACACAAACAATGCCCTCCAGGTTTACCTCATCCATTAAGCTTTACCTGGAAGAAAATAAAAATCTAGGCTTTTCAAGCACATAGCTTCATAACTTTCTCTTTTCTTTCTTTCTGCTTGTCTCTGCAAATATTCTATTCCTTTCAACAGATGGAAACGTATGCATGTCAACACATAACTACAAATATATATATGCACATATATATATGTATATATATATATATATTACTGATGACAATAAACGAAATTTGTATCAAATATGAGGCTCAGGTGTGAAGTTTATTTCATCAAATACTCCACGGTTCTACTCATATATTTAGTGTTGCATTCTATAGAGACAGGTCCCGTGTGCTCTGGGATCCGAAATAATTTTTAAAAATTTTCTGGTTTATTTATTTTTAGAGAAAGTACAAACATGGGAGGGACAGAGGGAGGGAGAGAGAATCCCAAGCAGGCTTTGCGCTATCATAACAAAGCCCTATGTGGGGCCCAATCCCACAAAGTGTGAACTGAAATCAAGGGTTGGATGTTCAACCGCCTGAGCTACCCAGGTGGCCCTGAATTAATTTGGATATTAATAGAATATTGGAATATTAGCAAATAGAATATTAAGCAATTTTACTTTACATATAAAATTTTCAACCTTCTAACTATATCTTCCTAATTAATTTTAATCATTATCTACTATAGGATTCTAAATGTACTTGTGGATATTTCCTTCCTGCCAATGAACTGAATGGATTGCTTCAATCATTTTCAAGAAATTCATTAATATTTCCATGTATTATCTTTTGAAAGTCTTTCTAGAATTTTAATAGATACCATGACTCCAGTCAAATGTGACCCAATATGCTATCTTAAGCCTGAGACAAATTGATGATAACCATAAGGTTTATTACAGTATTCTGTGGGACTAAATTCTTAAAGAAATCTTAAAAATAGATCATAGTTAACTGTTGTAAAATAAATTAAGCTGTATGTTAGACATGAGTAGTAGAAAACAGAGAATAATGAATTAATAGCACCAATCAAAAATCTTTATTTTCTAGAATATTAGTTTCTATATCCTGGTTGCACAACAATCACCAAAGGCAGTTTTAAACAATCCTGGTGTCGAGATCACAACATTTCTGAAAGGGAATCTATGATTCTGTTTTTTTTAAGAAGTTTCCTAAATGGTACTTCCATAGCCATTCTGATTAAAAAAAAAAAAAAAAAAAAAAAAAAGTAAAAAGCCAGGCCTTTGAAAACCACTAGTCAAGAATTTTATGCTTAAAAGCACTTAGTTACACTTGGAGCTTCATTTCTTAATGTCAAGAACTTGGAAGTCATCACATCATCCTAACAACAAGAAAATGATGGGAAAGTGAAATTCAGCAATCCAGGACAAATGAGAGAATTGAAGGTTCAGAGCTTAAAATCTGTAGAAACAGGTGCAACGTGTGTAGCAAAGAGATCTGTTTACCTGAAGTAAGTGGCACTGGATCCATAAACTGCAGGGATTACTTACCAGGTAATTTTGATGCATTGCTGAATGTGCACTAGTACAAGAGGGAGAAAGTCCTCAGGACCACAGCTTTACTTCAAAATCTCACCGATTTTTCACGGTAAGAATCCAAGAAAGATACCTTCATGTCTCTGGTAGAGAGAAGGAAAGAGTATCGGTATACAATAGGTCCAGAGTCTTCACCATAATAAAGGCATACTCTCTTGGGGAAAGAACATAAGCACAATTCTGAGCCTAATCTTAGTCCCATACAGCCTTCCTGTTTTAACTGAAGAGAGAAAAACAGAACCAGGAGGGCTCTTGAACACTGTAGTTAGAGAAGGAAATAGGTGGCTGCGGGGTGGGTTGGAGGGGGATAAAGTTATATCACTGAAGAAACAGATGCGAAGGTCATAGTTCTAAAAAATAAGCTCCTAAAATAATGAGATTTAAGGGGCATCTGGGTAGCTTAGTTGGTTAAGTGTCTCACCTCAGCTCAGGTCATGATCTCATGGTTCACGAGTTTGAGCCCTGCATAGGACTCTAACAGCTCAGAGCCTGGAGCCTGTTTCAGGCTGTCTCCCTCTCTTTCTGCCCCTCCCGTGCTCATACTCTGTCTCTATTTCTCTCAAAAATGAACAAAGCATTAATTTTTTTTTTAAATTTTTTTTAATGTTTTTTATTTATTTCTAGGAGAGAGAGAGAGACAGCGTGAGCAGGGGAGGGTCAGAGAGAGAGGGAGTCACAGACTGAAACAGGCTCCAGGCTCTGAGCTGGCAGTCAGCACAGAGCCCAACGCGGGGCTCGAAACCACGAACCGCTAGATCATGACCTAAGCGAAAGTCAGACGCTTAACCGACTAAGCCACCCAGGCGCCCCTAAATTTTTTTTAAATAATGAGATTTAATTTGAAGACTAGAGAATTCTCACCCTCCTCACACCTCACTAACCTACCAAAGTGAAATACAAAGGAAAAAAAAAAGAAGAATGAGAAAAGGTAGAAAAGAGTTTCTAAGAACTTTTGGAAAATTTCAAAAGTGTAAAATATGTGTAATGAATGACAGGAGAAAAAAGAGAGAACGAATCAGAAAAAAAAAAAAAAGTACTTGAAGTAGCCATTGATACAAAAGTGATGACAGACACTGAGCTACAGAGAAAGGAAGCTCAGACAACACCAAACAGAATGAATACTCAGACGAACATAAGCAAACGAGTAATAACACAATCTAAACTAAAACAAACTCCTTACGGCTAAACATATATTCCAACTGCAGACAAGACAAAAGGAAATTTTAAAATAAGCCAAATGAATGAGTGATGCCTGGCTGGCTCAGTTGGTAGGGCATATGACATGTGACTCTTGACCTCAAGGTCGTGAGTTTGAGCCCCACGTAGGTGTAGAGATTACTTGAAAAAATAAAATAAGCCAGATGAAAAAAATCCCCTTACTCACTGAGGAGCAAATATAAAATTGCAGTGGACATCTCATAAGAAATCTTTGAAGAAAGGATAGAATGGAGTAAAACTACTTAAGAATATTTATAGATATATTCAGACTTTGAAAAAAAAATCTCTATTGAAACTATCCTTCAAAAGTGAAGAGAAATAAAGATTTTTCTCACGAAAAATAAACTGACGGAATTCATTGCTAAACAGACTTGCTCTGTAACTCTTTTAAAAAAAAAAAATTAATCCTTATTTATTTTTTCAAGTGAGACAGAGACAGAGTGTGAGCAGGGGAGAGGCAGACACAGAATCTGAAACAGGCTCCAGGCTCCGAGCTGTCAGCACAGAGCCGGATGTGGGGCTCAAACCCGTGAACCGTGAGACCATGACCTGAGCCAAAGTCAGACGCTTAACAGACTGAGCCACCCAGGCACCCCATCCTTGTAGCTCTTAAAAGATATTCTAAATACAGGAAGAAAAATGTATAGGCCAGAAACTTGAATCAATATAAAGAGAAAGAACACAAAGAAGGAGTGAGTGAAGGTAAAATAACTTGTTTTACAATTATTAATCTTAGAGGCAACTGCTTACTTTAATATAACAGCAATGTTTTGGGCATTATATCATATGGATAATAAAATGAATGACAGGGACATTACAAGGAGAGAAAAAAATTTAGGAATTCTCTATTTTAAGTGCTTGTACTACATGCAAAGCAGTATAATGTTATTTGAAGGTAGACTTAGAGTAGTTAAATGTGTTACTGAATATTCTAGAGAAAAAAAATTCTAGAGCAACCAATAAATTTTTGAAAGAGCAGTATAATTGATGTGCTAAAAGAGATAATTATAAAATGTTCAGATTTTTAAATAAAAGGAGTGGTGCCTGGGTAGCTAGGTCTGTTAAGCATCTGATATTTTTCATTTGATTTCAAGTCATAATCTGTTATTTTTCATTTGATTTCAAATCAGGTTATTCAAGTCATAATCTGATGGTCATGAGCTTGAGCCCCATATCGGGTCCCATGCTGGGCATGGAATCTGCTTAGGATTCTTTCTTTCTCTCTCTTTCAAAAACAAAACACAGAAAAAGTGAAGAGGGGAAAATGAAACAAAGAACAAATGCAAAAAATAGAGTTACAAATATGGTATATGGTATATATTTACTGAATTATATCAATAATTAAATATAAATTGTGTAAAGATAAAATGTCAGAATTGATAAATAAAAACTAGATCTTATATGTTGTCTGAAAGTAACTTATATTTTATTTTGTTTTATTTTATTTTAGAGAGCATAAAAGAGAACATGAGTAAGGGAGCGAGAGGGAGGGAGGGAGGGAGAGAGAGAGAGAGAGAGAGAAAGAGAGAGAATGAGAGAGAGACTCTTAAGTAGGCTCCATGCTGAGTGTGGAGCCTGATGCAGGACTCAATCCCACAGCCCTGGGATCACAACCTGAGCTCAAATCATGAGTTGGATGCTCAACTGACTGAACACCCAGTTCTTTAAGTAACTCATTTTAAATATGAGAAAACAGATATAAGGACAGCAAAGAGATGGAGAAAAATATTTTATGCTAACACTAATCAAAATAAATTTGAATTAGCTGTATCAATTACAGACAAAGCAGACATGAACAAGGACAATTATCAAGGATAAAGAGGTGCATTAAATAATGATAAAAGGGCAATCCTCCAAGAAAATAAAATCCTCCAAATACTATAAACCCAAGAGTAGAGTGTCAAAACACATGAGAAAACTAAAACAGATAGAATTAAAATAAAATGGGGCACCTGGGTGGCTAAATTGGCTAAGCGTCCAACTTTGGCTCAGGTTATGATCTCACTGCCGGTGAGTTCAAGCCCGGTTTGGTCTCTGTGCTTACAGATCAGGGCCTGGAGCCTGCTTCAGATTCTGTCTCCCTCTCACTCTGCCCCTCTCCTGCTTGTGCTCTCTCTGTCTCTCAAAAATACATAAAACATGAAAAATATTTTTTAATAAAAGAACTAAAAATAAAATAGATAAATTCACTATTTTAGTTGGAGGTTTTGGGATTTTTTTCATTCAGTAAGTGACAGGTCAAATAGAAAGAATATCAGTAGGATATAGTTGACCAAAATAGCAATATAAATATATTGTTCTAAGTGACATTTATAGAATGCTTAATCTAACAACAGCACAATGTACAATATTTGCATTATTCTCAAGTCATATAAGTTACTAACCAAGATTTACCACCTTTGGGGCCATGAAGCATACTTTCATAAATTTTAGGAATTATATAAATTTTATACAAATTATACAAACTGGAAATTATTCCAATCTGTTCATTCTCAGAACAAAATGGAATTAAACTAGACTTAAAAACAGAAATAACCAGAAAACCTCCAAATAATTAGTAATTACTCAATACACTAATAATATATGAGTCAAAGAAAAATTCATAATACAAATTAAAATATTTTGGCATAAGTGAATATAAAAATGCATTGTCTAAAAAATCCATGGGATTTAAGAGCAGTGGTTAAAAGAAAATTTATAGCATGGAAAAAATATATTAGAAAGAAAGTTGATTTAAAATCAGAAATCTAAGCTCTCACTTTAGGAAACCATAAAAATAAGAACAATTTAAGGCTAAAACAAGTAGAAGGAAAGAAACATAAAAAAATAGCAGAGAAATCAATTAAATTTAAAACAGAAAAATAAAAATAAATTTTAAAAGCCAACAGGTAGTTGTCTGAAAATTTCAATAAAATTGATTGGCTAACAAAAAAAATTTTCATCTAGAAAAAATTGATTTTAGAGTATATTTAGATTTATAGAAAAGTTGTGAAGATGTTATAGTTTCCATATGCTCAAGTCATTTTCCATATTACTAATATCTTACATTAGTAATATAAATTTACCAAAATTAATAAGATATTATAGACATGTTAGACCTAAAGTTCGTACTTACATCAATATTTTCTTAGTTTTTCCCTAGGTCCTCTTGTTATTCCAGGATCCAAACCAGAATTCCACATTCATTTAACAAAAGCAATTAGGAATATTTTGATTGTTCTATCTCTGAAATTCAGAGTCAACCTCAATTTTGATTAGTAAACTTGTATTTTATTTTCCTCTATGTGTATGCTTGTTTTAATATTTTTCCATACTATTTGCTTAGAGAGCTTTCTCAGTTTGATACTCTACTGGTAGTTTTAGATATTTTAAGCATAGTTCTTTATTTTATTTAAAATTGCACTTGAATTTACAATTCAATTTCTTTTGAATAAGGCACTTACAATTTAGAACTTAATTTAGGGGGCTTCTGAGTAGCTGTCAGTTGTGTCTAACTCTGGATTTTGGCTCAGGTCATGATCTCACAGTTCGTGAGTTTGAGCCCATGTCAGTGTCCTTGCTTGGGACCCTCTCTCTCACACTCTCTCTCTAAATAAATAAACTTTAAAAAAAAAAAAAAACTTCATTGAGCCCAGAGATTGTGCTTAGACATTATACTATAAGCTCCTTGTTTTAGAGATAGTAAGATTGAAAGCATACTAAGTGAATTGCCTTTCAAGAATAACAGAGTGAGTAGTGGCAAAGCCCAGACTAACACATAGATATCTGAACTCCATTCTGTGCTTTTTCCTCTTTCCAACATTGCTAATTTTCCATCTTCATCTCTGGTCTTGTTCTTCCAGCCTTAGGTATAAATTAGGACAATTCCTCCAGTTTTGTTCCCGCATAACGGAATAAATTAGAATAGCATCTGAGTAATCTCTAAATATATATCTTTCTAAAAAATTTACAGCTGCAAAATATTTTTTGAAATATAATACTTTTAAAATGTTTGGAGATTAAATTTTTTTCAAACATCGCACAAGTGATTTCTTCTTGAAAATGTATGCATTTTGTTTTTATGGCATCTTTTATAGTAAATCATTGCAGTGCAAGCTTGATATTTTTATCTTTGAGGTACTGTAAGCCATTTTAACCAAGAGATGGCCCATACTTATACCTGTACTGACCTAATAGACAGTAATGGCTCATTTGTAAGTTTTATAACCTAAGGGTTTAATATTTCACTGGAAAGACTCTAATAGGCTTTGGCAAGAAAAAACATCTATGGAGGAGTCAGATGACTTTTCATAGATTATTAAGTAAATAACAGTCATTTGAAACAATATGCACTTCAGTACCAGGAAATTATGTAAATGTTACAGAGATCTTTTTCTTCTTTTTTCCCCAACTGTTTAAATATCTACTACATTTATAGTTTTCTATCACAGTTCTATTTTATAAGAGGTGGATATGCATATTATAAATGATCGTGGAGCACATTTGCTTAAGAGAAAGAATACTAAGATCATTTAAGCCCCGTTGCCTCATCACTGACTCCATTTCTTTTAAATTACATTCATTATAACAAATGTTTCATACAAACTATAAAATGGTGATTTCAAATATTGGTTTTTATAATTAGCATATAATAAAGTGTGTGCTTAATTTTGAATATTTTTTCTAATTACCCCCTCTACCATTTATCAACANTCATCACTGACTCCATTTCTTTTAAATTACATTTATTATAACAAACCATAAAATGGTGATTTCAAATATTGGTTTTTATAATTAGCATATAATAAAGTGTGTGCTTAATTTTGAATATTTTTTCTAATTACCCCCTCTACCATTTATCAACACATTTTATTGAACTTGTATTTTATATACTTAGCCCATAGTTATACTCTTTATTCATAGAATTTTTTCAAATATTTTTACTTTAAGATTCTTTTTAGAAAATTATTCCTATTAGAGTAATGTCAAGCAATTTTTAAGTAAGTGGGCCAGCCTGACAAAACTCTCTGAAAGATCTAACTAACCACAGCATTTTGAACTACTTATTGTGGATGTCAGACAATCCTGTACAACCAACAGGATCTTCCATACTCAAAAGAGACGAGTGTGCTCTGTCTGAAAAAACCCATCATATCTTATTTAAGATAACAGATATATGTGCATGGTCTGTGATGATTCCATTTCATTTCAAAAGATTCTAAGGATTAGCAAAAGAGATAATGTTTATTGAGGAATTCTATAGATAAGGACTTTCGAACGAATCAATCTCTCAATGAGACAAGGGTCATGAAAGAGGCAATAGAGTGAGTAGCCATAGAGTCACTGATTCTCATTGGTTCAAAGGAAGCAGAGAACAAAACAATTCACCCCTACAGGAAATTCCTGCTTTTTGAACATGACATTTATGGAAAGCTCCAACCAACAAGAGCAAAGAACACATTAATCTCAAGTTTGTATGGAATATTAACCATGATAGACCACATCCTACACCATAAAACATAGTTCAGTGAATTTAAAAGAACAGAAATGGGGGCGCCTGGGTGGCTTAGTCGATTAAACATCCGACTTCAGCTCAGGTCATGATTTTGCAGTTTGTGAGTTTGAGCTCACATTGAACTCTGTGCGGTCAGCTCAGAGCCTGGAGCCTGCTTGGGATTCTGTGTCTCCCTCTCTCTCTGCCCCTCTCCCACTCACACTCTGTCTCTCTCTTTCTCTAAAATAAATAAATATTAAAAAATTTTTAAAAAAGAACAGAAATGATACAAAGTATATTCTCAGAACATACTCGATTTAAACTAGAAATCAATACCAGAAAGGTCACTGGAAAATCCTAAAATATTTGGAGATTAAACAGCACATTTCTAATAGAATACATGAAAAGATTTATAAAAATAAATGTCATAAAAATGTAAAGATACAATATAAACTTCTGTGCAATGCAGCAACAGTAGTTCTTAGAGGGAAAATTATATCATTGAATGTATATATGAAAAAAGAAAAGAAATATCCTAAATCAATAACTTAAACTTTCCCCTTCAGGAAATTAGAGCAAAAGAGCAAATTTAAATCTAAAGCAAACAGAAGGAAGACATAATACAAATTACGGAAGTAATACATAAAATTGAAAATAAGAAAATAATGAGGAAAATCAACAAAACCAAAGCTAGCTCTTTGAAAAGATTAATAAAATTGAAAAACTCAAGAGTCAGTGAAGGAGAGAAGACATAAATCACAGATATCAGAAGTGAGAGAGTGTCACCACTTCTGATCTCATGGACCTTAAAAGGATTATAATAAAATAATACTAACAGATACATGATCTCAAAGTTAATAATGTGGATGAAATAGAATAATTGAAAAGCACAAACTAGCAAAACTCAAATAAGGAGAAATCAATGATTTGAGTGGACCTATATATTAAGGAACTGGATGCATACTTAATAGCCAGAGTAGATAAATACATTTTAAAAAGGAAAAACTACAGATCAATATCTTTCTTTAATATAGATGCAGAAGTTCTCAAGAAAATATTATAAAATAAAATCCAATAATGTATTGGAATATAATACTCTACACCTGACTAGGATATTCTAGTTACGGAAGGCAGGTTTAATATTCAGAAATCAATTAATGTAGTGTACCACATCAACAGGCTAAAGATAAAACATCACATCATNAAAAAAACAAAACAAAACAAAAAACAAAAACAACAACAAAAAAAAATTCAGAAATCAATTAATGTAGTGTACCACATCAACAGGCTAAAGATAAAACATCACATCATAATATCAATAGTTAAAACACTTTACAGTTGAGTGTAAATCTACAATTATTTTAACTATGAAAACGTAAAACAACAAAAAAAGACAAAAGATGGTATCCTGGGATGCAAATCACATAAAATTTTTTTTAAAAGCCATGATATTTGATTAACTACTTAACATCCTAAACAGTTTAATTTTCCATAAGTTTACATATAAATTATATATTAGTTTTCTGTGGCTCAATAAAATACCAAAAACAATTTTTGGACTTAGGAACACACACATAGATATGTTGAGCCACTAAAAAAATTTCAAGAAAAGAAGAGAAATTATGTGGCTTGTCATAGTTCAATATAACATGGTACTGCCATTACAATGCTTATAAGTGTCTTATTGGTAAACAGAGTAGAGAGTTTGCCCCAAAACCCCATAATTTTGAACTTAATGTATGATATCAATAGAAAAAAAACAAATATTTGATAAATGATGTTGGGACAATAGGAATGTCATCATCAAAAGCAAAGTTCCATTCTCTTCTACCACCTAATACATTTCAAATTTCTAAATCGATCTAAAATTTAAATATGATAAATTAAACCAGAGAAGTTCTAAAAATATGGGATAATTTTATAGTACTCGAGTAAATAAGTCTGACACAATATCTAGATAACATAAAAGTGATACCTTCATATACTTTTTAAATATCTGCATGGAGAAAAATGCATACAAATGACAAGAGGAAAAATGAGAATATATTTGTAACTCATATCACATAAAAAGGGCTAAATTCTCTAATTATAAAATACATTTGAAAGGTGAACATGATATATCCATGAACACAATAAAAAACACAAAGGATATTAACAGAGAATTCAATTAAAAGCCAATACACATAACTTTAAAATATATAATAGTATTTAAGGGGTGCCTGGGTGGCTCAGTTGGCTAAGCATCTGACTTTAGCTCAGGTCATGATCTCATGGTTGTGGGTTCGAGCCCCGCGTCGGGCTCTGTGCTGACTGCCAGCTCAGAGCCTGGAGCCTGCTTCAGATTCCGTATCTCCCTCTCTCTCTGACCCTCCCCTGCTCACAGTGCCTCTCTCTCTCTCAGAAATAAATAAAACATTAAAACAATTAAAAATAAAAAAGTGAGCTTACTCATAACAAAAAAATTAAAATCACATATGCTATTGTTCACGGTTCCATTAGGCATAGTTATATTTTGATAACATACTTAGAGAAAGTAAGATGATAGGCACAGGTGTACTTGGATGTTTTGGAGTACAACTATAATGCAGTTAGAAATATTTATCAAAATTAAGATTCTGCATACCCTCTGACATAGTAATTGTATCATTTCACTTGTATTATTATAAGATGTGACAATATTTAACCCTGGTACAGTTCTATTTAGGTATACATAAATATGCCTACAGGTGTAGCTGTTAAAAAGTATATAGAAGGTGCATACATATTTATACAAAAATTTCAAGATGTATTGCTTATTAAATAAATCAATGTACAGACTAATGTGTATAGTGGGCTACATTTTGGTGTACAAATGTGCTATGTGTATAAGTGGTTTATGAATATATGCCTATATATATCTAAAATGATTTGAAACTATCTATGAAAGCACTACCAAGGACAGACAACAGTGTCTGCCTCTAGGAGAATAATACAAAAACTAAGGGCAGGGTTAAGATGGAGGTTTGTTTCTCCATGTTACATGTATTACTATTAGCAATGGAAAAATAAATAAAATATAAAAAGAATTATATCCTCTGTTTGCTATCATTAGTAGAAAAACTATTTCATTTACTTTCAAATGCAATATTGTACTGCTTTATTTTGGTTATCTCTTCCTACATACAAAATGCATCTTTTTATTAACTTTACTTATTTAAGAGAGAGAGACAGCACATGCATGCATGAGTAGGGGAGGGGCAGAGATGGAGAGGGAGAGAGAGAATCCCAAGCAGGCTCTGTGCTCTCAGCACAGATCTAGACCCCATGTCAAAGCCAAGAGTCAGACACTTAATTGACTAAGCTACTAGGTGACCCAAAATATATCTTAAAGGATTTTCCTCTGTTCTATATTCTAGAAGAACTACATCATCTATTTATTTATTTATTTATTTATGAAAGAACAGCTTTTAAGCATGAGTGGGGGAGGGACAAAAGGAAAGCGAGAGAGAGAGAGAGAGACAGAGAGAGAGACAGAGAGAGAATATCCCACACTTAGTATAGCACAAAGCCTAATGAGGGCTAGATCTCACAATGGTGAGATCATGGCCTGAGCCAAAATCAAGAGTCAGAAGCTTAACACAGCTAAGACACCAAGGTGGCCCAAGTAATACATCTTTGAAGTAACTACCTTTGTCCTGATTGTTCTTTCCTGTTTTCATGTTAGCAGATTTAAATTTCACATTCTTATGTAGCTATGAATTTAGATGGTCTATTTTTATTCTTTTTTCTGATCTATATAAACATTTAGAAAATACAGCTGAAATTACTTCCGAAGTTGGCATTGTGATTTCCTGGACTCATTTACCTTTTGAACTTGCTTTCCTGAGAACATTTCTATTTATTATCATTAGTAAAAATCAATTTCTTGAAGCTCACTTCTTTAACAAAGTAATTTCCTCTGTTCTGTTTACATTTAGAGGGCCCTCATTCAAACTTGCCTCTCTCTACCCTTAAATAATGCCTTAGATGCCTTTAATTAATCCTGTGTTGTATATACAACTTCTTTATAGTTAATGTTTTTATCCTTATTTGATTCACAGAGAATGGTATCACTAGCCATTTCTAAACAATTTCTTTATTATTTATTATTCATCTAAAAAGTCAGAACTGTATAAAGACTTTGGCTTCGTAGTAAGGAAACAATTTGTTGTGTTTGTAGGCATGTTTTCATCTGCCTCCTTGATAGCTGGAGGAAAATTTACTTATATAAGCATACACCCAATTCATAATTCAAAAAGGCAAAGTAGGTATTTTCAAAGGGCTAATTTAAAAAAAATCCCCTTTTTAAAAATGGGGTATCACCCTCATTGCATTTCATTCCCATTATTTCTCAAGTTGCCTTTCATATCTTGCATTTTTTTACATATTTACAATAAAATAATTGGTTTCTTGAGTATTCTTTTTGACTTCTCTAAAATACTAGGCTATTGAATAGTCTTTCTTTCTCATTATTAAATATAGTTCCTAACTAATATAGAAAATTAGCATCCTAACTCATACAGAAAGTGACATTTTGAAGTGGGGTTCTGCCTTAGCAAAACCCCAAAATACGTGGCATTGACTTAACAGCTGCATGGCAAAAAGTGAGAAAACTAATACTGGAAATTTTAGAAACAGTAATTCATGTTTGTAACAGCAAAAGATTTACCTAATCATCATCTGCAATAAGGAAGAGGGGAAAAATAAAAAAACATGTATTTGCTGTGTCAGCTGCTCCAACGAGAAGCTGGAAACAGGACTTAGAATACGAAACCTTGCTAGGTTGTGTTGGCTTCTGTGGGCGGGATATAAAACACTTGTCACTAGAGATGGGTTAACACACGGACAAAGCGGCCAGTTGGCAGTCAGAGATGAAGGGCTAAAAGGTCTTTCAAGCTGAAGCCACTGGTTCTAACTCCAAACAAAGGGATAGGAAAACCAAAGTTTTGGTAAAATTCTCTATTGAACAATCTGTAAGAAAAAGAGAGAGGAGAGGGAGGGAGCACAGGTGAGTGCTCAAGTTTGAAGTGAGTTGAGGTGGGGCACATGGGAGCAAAGTGGAAGAAAATAATACAGATTTGAGACCGATGATTTTGAAAAACTTGCTGGGTGGTTAGCGATGAATGCGATGCTAGTAAATCTGTAAAGGGATATTAGTAAGGTAACCATAATGTTGAACTAAAAACACCACTGACTTTTAGAATCATTATAGATCTCTAGCCTTCCATGAGCAGTAGACGTTAAAGAGAGTATGGTAACAAGGATGAAGTGCCCCAAAATATTCATTCAGTCAACTATGGTCAAAGAGCCTAATGGATAAGGAAGAATTTCTCAAAGTGTAGAGTCAGGGACCACAACAAACAATAGAGAAGACAGTTCCAGTGAGAGAAAAGATTCAAGGCTTAATAAATACTGGTGTTAATCTTCTTTGTTACAGCCCAGTAAATGGGATCTTGTTAGAAACCTGAGTTTTAATTATAGTCAAATTAAAAAAAAAAATTGACTTGATTCACTTAAATTTGAGAAGGAAAGTCATATCAAAAATGAATCAAAAGCCCCATATTATTATTTCTTTATCATTTGTACTCCAACAGAGCCTGGATTGTCTATTACAAGACATACCCTTATCCTTCTTTTATACTAATATGAATATGCTGACAAACTCACATACACACACACCCATACATGTCCATATATAATTCTCTAAGAATACAGGTACAAATATAAATGTTGAGAATTGTAACTTGTAAGTGTGTACAAATACATACTGGTTTCCTTTGCATAAGGTAGTAGCAGAATATTTTGTCTACTCCCCATAGGCAGTGCTAAATATGAAGAGAAAATTATTTTTAAGAATAAATAAAACTTCAGGAAACAATGTTGGTGATTACATAGGGATGAGATGGGGATTTCTCAGTGAGGTGGAAATACACATGATACATATTGTGTACTAGATACTCTGTTTTGTGTTAAGACATTTTACTCAATGTTGCTAAATGAGATATTCTTCTCCACATGTACATGAGGAAATAAGGCAAACATGAATTTTTTCACTTTGCACAATAGATAACAGTTTGAGATTTAAATCTGATATTTTATACGTTAAAGAGGAACTGAGTTGACCCAATGTAAGAATGACACAAGAACAAAATCGCCTTCCAGAAAACCAGGTTTCTCAAAATGGATACAGAAGTTATTTAGGGGTCATTTTACAAAAAAGAGTTGAAACAAGTAGGGAAGCTGAAGAGACTCCATTTTAGAAAGGCTCCACCTCTGCTGTTTTTCTGCAAGGCCTCATTGACTCATGTTCCATATTCTGCCTCTGAGTAAGCCAAAGAAGCTATGTTCCCACTTCAAAGGTGAAGCAAGAAAGTTAATCATTCTGTGAGTTTTGTCCTAGCCCCCAAATACCTGATAACACCTCAGAAGACTCAGGTCACAAACATGTCTAGGACATTAGCTTCAAGCAAACCTTGGCTGACACTGGCATCAATACCCCTACTTTTGATTATTTATGGAATAACACCTGTTTTCTCTTGACTCTTGCCTTTGATGGGACTCTACCCTGGATTCCTGGAGGAACACATATCCTCTCCTAATATAAACCCCTAACCTCAAGCAACAATGAGACTGATTCCTTTCTGAGTCATTTCATTCATTTCCTTTCTGAGTCTTTCAGACACTCCATACAATATTCTCTACCTGTCACTTAACACTAATCGATAACCTCTGTTTTCAGTTTCTCTGCCTCGCATTTGATTTTTATCCTCAGTGAAGCCAAGGACCCTCTTGTGGGATTTTCCCCTAGGTTCTTGGGCTCAGTTGGCCTGCATTAAAACTATTACTATAAGGGCACTTGGGTGTCTCAGTCGGTTAAGACTCCAACTTTGGCTCAAGTCATGATCTCCCAGATAGGGAGTTGGAGCCCCGTGTCAGGCTCTGTGGGGACAGCACAGAGTCTGGAGCCTGTTTTGGATTCTGTGTCTCCCTCTCTCTCTGCTCTCCCTCCCTTGCTCATGCTTTGTCTCTCTCTCTCTCTCTCCCTCTCAAAAATAAATATATATAAAAAAAACAACTATTACTATAGTGACTTCTTATTACCAACTTTTTGGCGTGTGTTGCTGAAATTTAGATGAAAACACTGAATATTAGCTATACATACATTCATTTTTGAAATAGATTTACCTTTTTAATCATCATGGCAAGTAAGATTTAAATTCAATATTTTGTTTGGAAAGTTATTGATGCATATAACATTGCGGTAGCTTTTAAAACCCTGTAATTACAGATCTAAAATCTGAACATTAGACAAATTATTGAAGGAATCTTTTATAGATAATGACTGATTTTGTGCATGATTTTGTAATTCATTAGTCTGAACTCTTTTAGACATTGCCTACTAAAACATTGTCTCTAGGTAAATTATTGATGTGTGCCTTTAATGAGAATGTTATATGCAATTCAGACACCAGCTCATTTAGCAGAAATTATTTTTTTAAATTGGCTCAACCACTGATTGAAAATGACAATTAATTTTTCCTTTCAAGAATCTAAAGTGAGAGGTGCTTGGGTGGCTCAGTCGGTTAAGCATCAGACTGTTAATAGTGGCTTAGATTGTGATCTTGGGGTCGTGAGATCGAGCCCCATGTGGGGCTCCACTCTGAGCATGGAGCCTGCTTGGGATTCTCTCTCTCTACCCCTCCCCCGCTAGTGCTCTCTCTCTCCCAGAATAAATAAACATTAAAAAAAAAAAAAAGATTTACTTATCTGTATGAAGATTCTAAGATATAGGCAGCAATGTAATACAAAATTATAAAAGGATAAACATATAGAGGAATTATAGACACAACCATTTCATTATACTGTACAATGTTATTGTAGAAAAGAAAAAAATATTTGTCTTCAAGGTATTTTAATGACAAACAAAATAATTCTGGCAAATGAAAATTTAATTATCTATATTTACCATGCTGTTTATGTATAATAACTGACCTTGAAACATAATGAGTTACAGCAACAAATGTTTGTTAGTCACTCACAGATCTATGCATTGTTAGCTGCTTCTCTACTTAGCTTTATACCGTGATTTGCTGAGATTATCTCTGATAGATTTGGCTGTGATTGGACACAGACTCAGTATTAGGATTAAGTCTGTACCACACATCTCCCCATTCTAGGACACAAACCAAAGGAGCACCACTCCTCTGGGACATGAGGTTTCATGAGAGAGAAAGAATTCATAAGTAAATAGAAACATGCAGTGCCTTTTACCGTCTCTGCTCACAACCAGTATAGGTCACCTCAGCTCAAGGAACTTCCGTGTCCTCATTTAGGAATTCATTGGGAACATTCTACCCTGAAGCTGAGACTACAGTTTTATCAAATGCTGTTTCACTATTATACACGGTTGGATATTTTGTCTACAATGGCTGGTCACCATGTACCTCCAGTGCCAATGCTATACAGTTGAGGTTTTGTTACAGTGACATTCTACATCTGGTATCACTTTCTGTATTAGTCTGGTTTTCTTATAATTATGCACAACATTCAACTGAGAATTCTGATGTTTACAATGTCTTGCATTTATCTCTTATTTCAGTGTCTGAGAGTTTATTGTGACTGTTCACAGCTCTTCTGGGCTTATCTCTGTTGGACTTGGATGCAGGGTGCAAGTTGGGTGAAACACTGCTCCATGGTGTTTCCTTCCTTGGGAACCATCTTATAGGAGATGTGTTATCATGTGGAAGAGAGAAAAACCAGGGTGGTGAACGAAACACACGGTGTCTCTAAAAAATCTCTGCTCAGTAATGACAAATTCTGTTGTATTTGCATTCCACTGATCAAATACAGAATTAGCTGGCCAAGGCAAAAGTTAGTGGGAAAACAGATTTTTTTTCCTACACTAAACCATAGCAATAGTGAGGAAGAGAGAAAATATCATGAATAAATAATACAGTCTACACATTGAGTAAACTGGATAAACCTTTGCATTTTTTTTACGCTATTAGGACTACTTTTTTCACAAATAAGCACTATTAAAAAAGTATTTCATGAAGCTCAATGAAACCGTTATTATCAAGTTGATTCATTTTGTCTTTCTGTTTTGTAAAATTAGTGTTAAAATCTTGGATACAAATTATCCATCTTAAATATATAATTTTTAGGGCGCCTGGATGGATCAGTCTGTTAAGAGTCGGACTTCAGCTCAGGTTATGATCTCACAGTTCATGAGTTTGAGCCCTGAAGCTCCTTTGGATTCTGTGTCTCCCTGTCTCTCTGCCCTTTGCCCTGCTCGTGCTCTGTCTCTCTCTCTCAAAAAATAAATAAATAAAAACATTAAATTTTTTTTTCAATCTCTCTATAATAGAAGCATGATATTTCAGAAATGAAAGACTGAGACAATTACTATTAATTATAATTATAGTGGCAAATATCTAAATGTTTCTAATCATGTTCTAATCATGTTGTGTGTTTGGATAATTAATTTCTCCAACTATATGTTAGGGTGTGTTAGAAGATAAAATTACTGATATTTTCAGCTCTATAAGGGATTAAAATAGAAGGGGGTTTGAGGATTCTTTGTTATGTTATTAATGTACACAGAAGCTTACTGAAAAAAAATGAAGGTGTCCTTGCCTACGTGCTTAGCTCCATGAATTTTATCACCAAGGAAGAATGTGTGCAATGACTGCCATTTCTGTATTTCAGCCTTGGCAAAAATCTAGCAATGTTGTGAATCAGAATGATTCTGTAATAATTTTGAAATGAATCTATGCTCAAGCAGTTAGACGAGGCTACATGAGGCATTTTGCTTTTAAACTTCTTTGAATGTGACATTACTAATTGCTTTATATTAATATTGTATTAAAACATGTCATCAACTAGATTTAATTTATATATTAGAAACTAAATTCCTTGTTCATAAGACTAGTCTACAACATTTATTAAGCAAACACAGTGGGAATGAATAATACACATATTGACTTTAAAACTTATGTCAATCTCAAGAATTCTAAACTTACATGAAATGTTTTTATACCTATTAGTAAATAAGCCCTAACCATTTGTTTTTGGAACAGTGAGTGGTCCCCCAAAATGTGTCTTTCCTTCTTTCTGGTAGCATGGTATCAGTATATTTATCATGCAGTGAGGTGTTTCCATCTAAGTGATTATCAATGAATGTGAGCAGAAGTCATGTTTTCCACTTCTGTGTTTAGTCTTCAAGATAGTGGTCTTATTCTTTCCATTGACAGAATAGTAGGACCCAACAGTGATTCAGCTTTGAGACAATGGAAATGCTTTATGGGACGTGGCTTAACCATGATGTGGAAGATATCCTAGTTTTTGAATGTCCACGCAGAGCAGAATTGTCTTGTAAACACTGACTGTTAATTTATAACTATTACATAAAAGTGAAATAAACTTGTCTACTTTTTCAAGCACTATAATTATGAGGCTTCTATAAACACCAAGGAACTCATTATGGTTATTTGATTTAGCAACAAGGGATAGTAATTTTAATACTACCTTCTTATATAGCACATGCATAAAGAGATATTAAGATCAAATCCTCTCATCAAAAGTAGAGTCTTTTTTTTTTCCACTGCTTCCTCACATGGTTTAGCTAGTAATATGGTTTTGATAATTAAAAAGATAGAACTAATTTTACATTATTTGGCTAAACCACACAAAGTAAATATGCCAAACATCAAAAAAGTACCATTGTTAAGTTGCATATGCATAAAAGAACATCCGTTTTTATATTTCTTATTTAAAGTTAAAATCAGTTATTTAAAATTTCTTTTCAACTTCATTTTTAAAGTTTATATTTTAAAAAAGAAATGTTATAAAATGGAATGTAGTTGAAAATTCACTAGAAAACAAATATATTCTAATTGACATTTGGAAGTGGAAGGATTGTACCCAAAGTCTAAAAATTCTTTTTGATAATATACAAAGGATTTCATTCTTCTGTGTTTGAACTATTTATCTTGCAGTGTAATTTTTAAGCTCCAGGGAAGATAATTGTTAAACATGACATGAGATGATCTATGCTTTATGTAAGTTGGGTTCTTTTCTACAACTTAAATCTAGAAGGGTACTTAGGCACTGACATGAAGCATAAGAATGAATACACACTTCTGCACAAAACATATTTGAAATCTATTATTGTTTAAGTATTGACCCAGTTACTTTAATGCATAATTTTAATGACTCCCAAATTTGTCTTTTATTCCTAATTTAGATGCATAACATAATAAACAAAGTTAATTTTTATGTGCTTGGTCATGCTTAATTTGATGAAATAATAAGCATTGCCCAGAGGAAATATCACCATGTTGAGTTTTAAGTGTCCATAGTTTGGGTTCTCCAAAGCGTAGTCCTGAGAAGCACAGGCAACGAATTGGGGAAAGTGGGACAAAGAAAAGCCAACATAATGTATTAAGGAGGATTTTGCTCCTAAGAGCAACCATGGATAGTCCTGCCTGAGGGTGGGGCCTTCCGAGAAACATTGTGGAACCAACCGCAGGGCTGTCTTACCAGGTGTGAGACAGACTCTAGCACTTATCTACTAACTCCCATCCTGCATTGGTGGAGCATTGCTCTCAAAGGTGAGCACACTATAGAACTGCATCTGATGGTGGGGAGGAAGCTTCTTTGGTGGTAGAGAAAGCTCTCAGGCAGAGAAGGGAGGCAGATGCAGGGCACCTAAGTTAAGAAGCATTTAGCAAGTTGGAAACTGTATGTAGCTATAGGTGACCTCAGATAGCCCAAGGCAAACATGCTGGTTCATCAATAGCTTCTGACACTCTTCTTTATAACTATTATATTGTATTTGTCTATTCATTCAGTATTTATGGAACACCTTTTATCAGAAAAGGATGTTCTAACTGAACAGGAAACAAGTCAACAAAGTTCCCACTCTTGTGGAAATCATATCCCAGTGGTGAAGACAGATGTTAGAAAATAAAAAAGCAAATGAATATATAATTGAATGGTATAGATAGAATTTTTAAGACTTATTATTTTTTTAATTTTCAAAAACATTTTATTTATGTTTGAGACAGAGAGCACAGGCAGAGCAGGGGCAGAGAGAGGGAGACAGAAGATCCAAAGTGGGCTCTGCACCGACAGCAGCAAGCTTAATGTGGGGCTCAAATTCACAAACTATGAGATCATGACCTGAGCTGAAGTCAGATGCTTAACTGACTGAGCCACTCAGGTGCCCCTAGAATTGTTAAGATTTATATGTAAAACTCTCTATATACTCTTCCCCCACTCCCCCAAGAACCTGAGAATGACAGCTAGTAGGTTTGGGTTCATTAAAAGTAAACATTTTTCTCTACAGTTACCTGAAAACAATAAAACAGACTGCCTTTTTAATGAATTTTTATTCATCAAAGATAATGTGGAACAATTAGTAGATTATATGAGATGTTTGATTAAATGATAAACTCTTATGACTTTGAGAGAAATAGTGATTTAATTTAAAAAGTTGTTCAGATTCTTTATTTAACCTGCAAAAATTCCTACTATGTTTTAGAGTTAAAGAATGATATTTGAAATACCTCATGTCACCAAATAATATGCTTTGATTCAAATCGGATATACCTTTTCTCGCAGGAAATCTCCTTAACTCGGTCCAGAGAATATGCATTTATTATTATATCCATCCCCCAGCACAGCACCTGACACGTAATATGTGCTATATTATCTTTCTCAAGTACATATGCATGGACTTATCTTAAGCATCAATTTAAGTGTCTTGAAATTATTACTATACAAGCAGTTTAATTTCCATATTTGATATCAAGCTATCTCTGCATACATTTTTCTTCCACATATATATTAAATTTTGAAAGTTAGCTGTAAGAGTGTAAAGAGAAGAGAGAAAAAAAATTATCCTAAAATTTAATTGAGAATCTTCTGCAACAGAAATTGTTTAAGTAAAGTTTTCAATACACTGATATTTAATATCTTTTGAAATTGGCGGTTGAAAGTGAAAAGCATACCCCAAACACACAGTTCCTAAAATTTCCTATATAATGTGATTTTTTATATAAATACCAGAAACTTTAGGAGAAGATTAGATTTATGAGGTGCATATATAATAAGTTAAAGAAGTTGCTGTCTTCTTTTATTTTTCTCTGAACCAGGAAATAATATTAAAAAATCATTAGCCTCTAAATAAATAGTGGAGATTCTTGCCTCCAGGAATAGTTTTAATAAAACAATAGTGCTATATAAGTATAGTTTCTCTTGTTTCTTCTTCTTTGAAATATATGATACAGATGACCTTAAATAAACATTTTAAAAAACAGATAAGACACATATCATTTTGCTAATAAAGCTTCAGACATTCCAAGAAATTTATTACATATACTACATATATACCCATATACACACATAGGCACACATTCACACATACAACACAGAGGCGTTAGTTAAATTCTCCAGTAGTTAACAAAGTTTGTATAAAAGCAATATAATTTGATACTTTCAAATGTTTTTTTTTGTTTGTTTGTTTTGTTTTTTTTGTTTTTATTTCTAGGAGAGAGAGAGACAGCGTGAGCAGGGGAGGGTCACAGAGAGAGGGAGTCACAGACTGAAACAGGCTCCAGGCTCTGAGCTGGCAGTCAGCACAGAGCCCGACGCGGGGCTTGAACCTACAAACCGCGAGATCATGACCTAAGAGAAAGTCAGACGCTTAACGACTAAGCCACCCAGGCGCCCTATATAATTTGATACTTTCAAAAGAAGTTTTTTAAAATATTGACATATATATTATAATTGATACAAGAAACTGACAACTTCAAAATATGGTCATGGAAACACTAATTACTTTCCAGGAATCATTTCTATCAGATACATAACTTTATAATAATATTTGTCAAGCTACAGTTTTTTAGATTTGCATAAACTTTCGATATGTATATTCTAAAAAATTTATCTACTTATATACATTATATTGTACATTATAATAGAGAAGTATTATAAGATTAGAGATTATATATTTCTTAATCTACATTGAAAAGGTGTTCCTTGTGTTTGAGGATGCCTTGGATCTCTAATATAGCTTTGTGTGATTTGTTTTTAATGACTTGAGATTCTGCGAATAGCCTTCTTTATGATGACATTCTCATTCCAGATTCCTAAAATAGAAGCCTGGAAGCAAGACACATTTTTGTTACTCAAATGAGTAGTGTTACGCGATTGGGCAACCGTGGCTTGGTGTCGAATAAGCGTTATGATGGATACGAGAAATGATGCATTATGGGAGAAAAAAGCCTAATTCTAAATAGAAGTATGATGCTTATTGGACATATGTTAAAACTTACCTATTTGTCTTAGACATATCCTCAACCAAATTTTTAAATTATTTATCAAAAAAGTGAAAAAGGACCTTATATCCATTCTCAGAAATCTAATTATTTTAATAATTTTACTTTATTGAGAACATACAAAGGTGATGTAATCTGGTACATTTAATGTAACAATAAAGCCAATACATGTGATCCATTTGTTATATCCCAATCTGGTCAAATGGTTAGATTAAATTATCTTTTCTTTCATTTAGCCTGGGTTTAATATGTACACAGTTTCTAGCATTGTGTCAAATACTGAAAATGCCATGGGATAAGTTAATTAAACAAACAATTCTTCCCTTCTGGTAGTTAATAACAGTGTAACACATTTTACCTGGGGATAGCCATCATAACAATAAAACTTATTTTGTATTGATGGATACTTGGTAGGACACAATTTATTTGGGTTTGAAATAAAGAAAGTAACTAGGAGAAGAGTTTCCTTCCTCCACCTTTTTTTTTTCATTTTCTTTGTATTTTTCCTCTTCCCCATCCCAACCTGTTTTCAGTTTTCCCTTTCTTGTCTTCCTCCTTGCTCAGCTCCTTCCCTCCTTATTTCCTTTGCATAATTGTATTCTATTATGGTCAGGAAAACAAATAAGAAAACTCTGCTATTTCTCTCCCCACATTATGATCTGTCACATTCCAATTCACTAGCTCTGGCTTTGTGGTCTTTCCCACCAATGTGTTCTACTAAGGATAAAGCAGATAATGGGTTCAAGGAGATTAGGCTTCAGTTCATCATCCACTGGCAATTGTTTCTCATTCATAATACTAAAATAACACTTGGTTAACTTACTGCTGAATATATGATGCTTATGCCATCTTGTTTCCTAGAGAGAAATTATCTTCTTCAACTTTTACCACACAACACTTTAAAATGTTTTGAAACTCAGGCTCGATCCCACTCTGTAACAGAGACTGCATGAAGACAGAAGACGGGGGAGAGACCTGTCCACAAGCACACATACACAGAACAGGGAATATGTGGTCACTATATTAAAATGTGAATTCTTGTCTGCCAGGTGCTGAAATTGAGCTGAAAACACGGATGGAACAGAAGTGAAGGACATTAAATATTCCATAAGTTGTTATTAAACATTGAATACAGTGTTTGCATCCTGACATGTATAAAAGAATGCCACAAATTTGTTAATTTTCCTTTCACTGAGAGTTGGAGTATATTATTATTCCTTTGAATGTGGGCTGGCTCAAAACTTCTTTGAGCAATAAAGGCGACAGTCTGTTTGTAAACTCTAAAACACATAGAAACTTCTAAACCTCTTGGAACCTGAGTTACCATAAAAGATATCCAACTGCTTAGCTGGGGAGACCATTTGGAGAGGCCCTAAAACTATATGGAAGAAGGGTCCAGCTGAGCTCAGCCTTTAGTCCTTCCTTTCCAAGATGCCAGACAGATGATTGAAGCCATCTCAAACCATCTAGATCAGTCTAACTGCCAGCAAAATACTATCCCTGGGGCATTGTTGCCACATGAAACAGGAAAATCACCCCATTTGTATACCTTACAAAACAGTGAAGCATATTAAAGTGGTTATTGAAAGCATAGAGTAGTCTATGGCTTATCAATAAATATAAAGATCATGCCCCATGAACATGAGAGACATCTACTTAGTCTTCTGGTTATTTATATGACTACCGCATATTTTCACATTATTAATAACATTTCACATCTATATATTATAGTTGTGACTTGGACTGAGTTGAGGAAAGATGAGGGGATAGCACTGAACAATTTCTTCATCAAAAAACTTCACACATTCCTTTTTCCCTTCCTTTGTGATTCTAGAAAAAGGAACAGTGCTAGTGCGGGAGTGCGCCTGTACAAACAGGACAACCTTAGAGGAAAGGGTCAAAAGCTAACAAGTTGTTGTAAAGGTAATTACCTTTAGAATGGAACTAAAGGAGAGACACTTCATTGAGGGGGGTTCAAAGGTGTGTTTTAGTGAATGTATCACTGCTCATAACTCTCCAAAGTTGTTACTGGAGAAGTCATTCATGCTCCATTCAGGCATCTCAGCATAAGTCTGAAAACATTTTCTATGTTTCAGCAACTCCCAGCCCTGTGACACAGTTTCAAATTGTGTTTTAGGGTTTTTTTTTTTTTTTTTTTTGAAGTTTTTTTTTCCTACTCTGCTGCTTATAAAGGCCCTCTTTCAGCTTTTAAAAAAAGATAAAAGGATTGCATGAAAGTCAATTATTTTCAAAAGAGTAAGAGGAAAACAATAAATAATAGGAATGGAGAAGTTGGGTGAGACACAGTTTTGTGAGCTACTTAAAACAGGTCAAAACCTTTGAGATTTCTTGATGTCAACCGTTCAAAATGAGTTTAAGAACATGTAGTCTTCAAGTCTGCGTACCATATAGAATTCTGTTCTGTACTTACATTGCACTGGGAAAAATATCACCAAAATAAGACACAGTCTGCAGATAACCACATCATTATCTATCAGTTTATGCTGGCTTACTACTGACACAAAGCTATAGAGGACTGCTCCCCCTGGACAATGTGATGATCAGTATTTCAAAAAAAATATTCTCTATTATGACCAAATAATTTGAAACACATGGAAAGATTAGTTGGTTTATTTTGTGATCATAAAAAACAAAAAGTAAAAATCAGAATTTAAGATGTCACTAGATATTGCACTGCCCATTTTTCACAAAATATATCAAATATCTGAGAAAATACTAAATAGCACCCCAAATTTCTTCCTTTGTAAGAAAGGTGAACAATCTATTGCCAAAATCTTAGATGATTTTCTTTCTATTGGTTTGACAAAATATACAAGAAAAATAAAGAAATTCTGCTACAATTTGATATAATGACTTCTAGGAAGGGCTATTGAGTTCCAATTGAAACACCCATGAGAACACAGATAGAGATACACTATAAAACTACTAAAAACTGAAGCACTTATCAAGAATTTTCCAGGTCCTGAAGAAAGTGTCACTAACCATACCAGAGACAGGATTCTAACACAAAAAATGAAAGGTATTGAGAAGATGATGGCAGATTTCCATCCAATCACAGAGAAACAACTCTTCCCAGACTAGAAAGGAAAACATATCTAATCCTTTTTCTAGCTGAAACATACATGTATATACCTTACAGGAGTAGCCTCTGTTTGGTTTTTTTCCCCCAATAATGTGAACCACATTGGATGCTCTAGTTCTCATGCATTTTCATTTCAGAGCTGAGTTGAACATCTACTGACCTGTTGCAGTCTAGGATGTGAAGTCCATCACAAGGAGGGCAACGATGGAACACCTGGAGTGTTGGTGTGAGGGGTGACACCATGTAAGTGGCTCATGTACTGATCCTGAAAAGGATCAGCCTGCTTCAAATATTTAATAATAAATCCCTGTCATTGAAAAAGGAAGGCCCTTTCATTTTAATGAAATGTTAGTTGAGGACACATTTTGCAATCCGGATTCATTTCTGACTCAAAGAATCAGAAGAGAAAAAACTAATTTACCTGTTCTGTTTATGTCAAAGCCCAAGACAACTTGGAGCTCTCTCTGTTTAATAGTTGAAAAACAAAGAACACTTGAATTCCTTAATAAAACCAATGAAAAAAAGCCAATATTAAAAGTGAAATAGCGACAAAAGTAAATATGAAAAATATAATTGAGTACTCTTAAAAATTCAAGAAAATATTATCTAAAATAGATAGAAGATGACATGATAACAATTAATTCAAATGAAAAAGGTAAGTAATGGAAGCAAAGCCTGGGAGGTGGATGGGGAGGAAGGGAGGGAGAATCTCACTGGTATATGAAAATATTACATGAAAAATTTTAAGTTCATAAAACTTGACCTATTTTTGAATGAAAACAAAATCAAATTTAATCTGTGATGCAGATGAGAATGCAGGGATGTTCCTTATAATCCGGAGAATAAAGAGAAGTAATTAGAATGGGAGAACATTAGTATATTAAGTATGGGGTGAGGATCATGCATCAATAACACCTAAAGGACAGGGAATAACATGCGACTAAGAATAACATGTATCTTTGAAAGTAAAATAAAAGATGATGTAATTACTGTAAATAGTACTTATTTATAGATATAAATAAAAGATAGCAAAAATAACTCTTGAGAGGGCACAAACATAATAAAAGTATTCAATAACAATAATGTGGCTATAAAAGCTATAATTTTATCAATAGAATCAAACAGAAAGTAGAATCAAGTGTATATATGTTAAAGTATTCCTAATAAAAATTCCAATGGTGGTTTAAATTTGAAAGAATGAGGAAGGATAAATGAGTAAGGATATCTAAGAATATATTTTTAAAAAGATGATATGAGTACATTTTACACCACATATTAATATGATTTATAAAATTATAATAAATATGACCTGAATTGAGTGAATGAAATAATATAGGGGGTAGCTTGATAAAAGTCAGAATTTATCACTTAATTCCTGCTAGGCACTCTCCTTGGTGTTTTACACAAATAAACTCATTTAATATGCATGATAATTTTTTCATGTATGCATTTGTGTTAGTTTTCTATTGCTGCTGTAGGGTAGCATGAATTCCTATTCCTTCAGGAGCGCCTGGGTGGCTCAGTTGGTTAAGCATCCAACTTCAGCTCAGGTCATGATCTCGCAGTTCATGGGTTCAAGCCCTGTGTAAGGCTTTGTGCTGGCAGCTAGCTCAGAGCCTGGAGTCTGTCTTCAGATTCTGTGTCTCCCTCTCTCTCTGACCCTCCCCTGCTCATGCTGTCTCTCTCTCTCTCAAAAATAAATAAAAAACATTAAAAAAAAGAATTCTTATTCCTTCAAAGGCCTTCTTACTGGACTGAGCATCAACTTGATATGAGCCAGATTAATAGGAGAAAATCAAATTAACAGGTGAACTTACAGGGAATCCACACAGACATGGAAATTCCAAAAACAATTAGGCAAAATGAGATATATATGTCATTCTGAATTAAGGAGAAGGGGAAAAGGATCTGAGATTTCAGAGGCAAGGAATACATTTCACAGGGTGATAAGAAAAGCAGATGTGTGGTAATCAGACAGATGGGTTACTCAGAAAAAAAAAAAATCTCAGTTAATAACTCTTATTCTAGGAAAACCCCCAATTTGGATTCTTTTGTGTGATTAAGGGAGGGACAAAGTTTCTCTTGAGCCCACAGGGTCTCAAGTGCCTTCATCTCAAAATAATCTATACGCTAAAGCAGCACATTGCAAGGGGGCAGGGGAGCTTTCTTGAACCCCTTCACTGCCATGACAAGGTATCTCAAATCTAGGCACCTAAAACAACAAACTTACTATTCATAGTTTCTACAGGTTAGATGTTCAACAAGATTTTTGCCACTCTAAAATCAAGGTGTTTTAGGGCTGCATTCCTTATTGGTGGTTCTGGGGAAGAATTGACCTCCAAACTCATTTATTTTGTTGGATGAATTAACTTCCTGTGGTTGCAGAACTGAGGTCCCCATTTCCTTGCTACCTCTCAGCCAAGTAACACTTTCAGCTTTTATGTTTGTTTGTTTGTATATGGTTTTTTATGTTTGTTATGTTATTAGAGTGAGCAAGCAAGGGGTATGGGGAGAGGGAGAATCTTAAGCAGGCTCCCCAAGCCCAGTGTGTAGCCTCATGCAGGGCTGGGTCTCATACAATGAGATCATGACCTGAGCCGAAATCAAGAGCTGGATGCTTAACCAACTGAGACACCCACGTACCCCACATTTTCACCTTTTAGAGGCTACCCACATCCCTTGACATGTTCAGAGCCAGAAACTGTGGGATAAGTTTTTCTTCTGCATGGAATCACTTTCTTGCTTTCTACTTTAGCCAAATATCTCTGGCTGCCTTCTTCCTTCTTCCTTCTTCTCAATGGAAGGGCTTATGTGATTACATTGAGCCCACCTGGGTAATTCACAATACTCTATTTCACTGCAAAGTCCTATGACAGTAGTACTTAGGTTTGCCATTTGATGGGATAACTAGAAGGTAAGACTCTTGGGGGAACATCATTATAATATTTCCTGCCAAAGTACCATTTTTACCTCAATTTTACAGATGAGTAAACTAAGCACTAAGTGGTTAAATATCCATCAAGGACATAGAACCAAAGATAGAGAAGCTGGATTCTGAACGTGAATGTTCTGTCTCTGGAGTCTGTGATATCTGTCATTCTATCATAAAGAATTGTGCCAAGGAATAAATCCTAGCATAACACCATGTTAGTGATAATTCTAACGACATCATAAATGAGGACAATTACTGGAGCCTTGTGACAAGACATTCACTAACATTAATTCCAGAAGCATTAAATATTTAAGTATAAAAGATAACATTTCAAAAGTGACAGAAAAAAGTGTCAGTGAATTTCTGTCATTTTCAAGTGAAAAAATGTATAAATAACTAAAAGAAAAAAATACACAGAATGAAAATATCACTAACTTTGACTATCTTAAATTTGTATTATATTTCTAAGCCTATAATAAAGGGAGAAAATCTCTTTATAAAATTCCATCCCTAGGTAAAAGCTCTTAATAAAATTAAAATGTAAAGGCATTGTCTGTTTCAGTAGAATCCTCCTAAAAATCTTACATCAGATTTCATACTTTAAGGTTGAGATACTAGTAGCATTCTCCTTAAAGTCAGGCAGAAGAAAAGAATGCCTTTCATCACTGCATATACTAAGCATTGCAAAGGACATTTTAGTGCACAGAAAGAAAAATAAGAAAGAAAGAAAAAAAGAAAAAAGAGAAAGATTAATCAGAAAGAAACAAAACTTTCATAATTTGTTGGAAAATAATTGCTTATATACAAAACCTAACAGACTTTACAAAAAACAAACATAATTTAAAAAAAGTTCCACAAGTTTTTCAGAATAAAACAAAACTCAATTTACAAAAATTAATTGTATTGTTAAACACCAGCACAAATAATTAGAAAAAGTTACAGATGAAGAAGGGATTTTCCTGTTGTCTCTAAATTTTGTCTAAGGCACAAGGTAGAGGGCAACAATGTGCACTCACTGAACAAGATGGCCTTAACCTTCCCCTCAGCACAATGACACTTTAGACAGGCTTCTTCCTGACTGGAGGCCCTGACCTCCCTTCCTTTAGAACATTTACTTTAGAAAAAAGTGTACTCTAAATTCTTTCTCAGCTGTGTTGACATGCAAATCTTTTTAAAAGCCTCTTGCCGGTTTTACAACTTGAAATGTTTTTCTAGAGGACCTGGAAGCCATCCTTTGAAATGTGCTCATCAAGGAAGACAGAGCAGCCATCAGGAACCAAACTTTGGTGGGAGCCTTGCTACAAGTTGTTAAACTATTTCCTTCTCTCAAGATAACAGAACGTCTACTATTAGCAAACACAGGTGGCCTAAGACTCCCCCACCCCAGCTCTTAAAAACTCTCCAACCCTTTGCTGAGCTCTGGCCACTCTGCCCTACTGCAGTGTCTTGAATAAATCCTCCTTTCCTGTTCAGTCTCACTCACTGCCACCTTGGCTTTGACACCACACTTACTTTAGAGAAGGAAAGGGAACCCAGAAGTTGTTGAGAGGTTGGGGAAGGAATGAGAAAGGAAGAAAGAATCTTCTACTCTAGGCTTCCTAGGCTTAAGTCAGCCCTGCACTAGGGAAAGGGAAAATCTATGAACTTGAAGGGACATTTAAATTTTAGATTGGATTCTAAACTGGAGCCATAATTTTTAATACCTCAAAGTGATTTATAATTATGGAGATAAAATTTGTATCTATAACTGAAAGTGTTCCTGAAAGTGATGGCTTCTATCTTAGCAGTCATTTATGGCAGGAGAGAAAGATTAAACAATTTATTTAAAGGCAGTCGTTAGATAAAAACAGATATTTCTTGAAGTACACTTCTTACTTCAGTGCATTGAATCAGATATTTAAATTGCTTTTTAAAAAGTACACCATTTCAAGTATTAACAGGGGAAATTAAGTACCTATAATAACTCTAGCAAAATATGTATAGGACTTTATTGGAAACAAAAAGTAAACCAAAGTAAATTAAAAAGTATACTATAATTCATTATTAGAAGACAAACTACAAGCAAAAAAATGATAAAGTATTAGTATGTGAATTATCTCCAAATACATCTTTTATTTTTAAAATTCAAATTAGACTGCTCATATTTTTTTCTACATTTTATAATTTTTACTCCAAAATAATACACCCACATAGATTAATGGATTAGATATATAAAGTAAAATGTATAGGGGCACCTGGGTGTCTCAGTGGGTTAAGCATCTGGCTCTTGATTTTGGCTCAGGTCATGATCTCATGGTTCATGAGTTTGAGCTCTATATCAGGCTCTGTGCTAATAGTGCAGAGCCTGCTTAGAATTCTCTCTCTTCCTCTCTTTCTGTCCCTCCTGTGTACTTTCTTTCTCTCTCTCTCAAAATAAATAAACTTTAAAAAAAAGTAAAATTTTTAGAAATATGAGGGCTTATTTTAATCACTTCAAGAAAGAGAAGACTTGTTTTTTGTTTGTTTTTTGTTTGTTTGTTTTTTATGTAAGCTCCATGTCCAATGTGGGCCTTAAGATCTAGAGTCAAGAATTACATGCTCTCCCGAGTGAGCCAGCCAGATGCCCTGAGAGAAGAGTTTTTAATGAAAGATAAAAAAAAACTACAAAGCCTGTAGGAAAACACTGGTGAAACTAACCATATCAAAAACTAGAACATATGTTTAAGAAGAGTATGAAGTAGGTGAAACAAGGTTACATTTTATATACCAGGAAAATGGCAATGAACAAGACAGATTTAGTCTGTGTGTCAGAGAACTTCAACATTGATGGAGACTAGATTCAAGACCATCTTCTCAAACTCCAAGCTAACGTTTCTTCACTACACCAAAGTAAACATTTGCACTGCATTTTTTTCCTTATATGTCTCTGTTTGCCCTCTTATAAAATGTTACATCAAAATCTCCACCTTGTAAAAGAAACTCAAACTTCGTATACTTTGTTAAGAATACAATAATCCAATTAAAATCTAAATTATCTGGATGAAATATTTCTCTTCTAAGTATCAGTTTGCTGATGGCCACCTGTTTACACTGTACTTAGAAAGCTGCCACACAAATACATCCTTTCCACTTGGTAATAAGAAACAATTTCCAGGCCATCACCTTCCACATTATGTTTTATCTTGGCATTAATTTTAATGAAATAATAATGTACTTGGCACCAGAATATCATCTACCATCCAAGGATCTCCAAGTATGTAACAAACATTAATTAAGTAGCACAATAGCTCTGTAAGAGGAAACATCATTATCACAGCCCTGGAATTGAATAGATTGTTGAACAGGGGAAATAATGATGGGGAACCCATTCTGAACTAATCAGAAGGGGCACACTGCCAACTTGAGTACTTACAGTTCATTACCTTACTCAAAGAAATAGAAAAAGGGCACAGTGGGGCTATGGTCAGAAGAGAAGGAACCCCAATTCTGACACTGGGCTAACACATCTCACCCCTTCACTTAGATAAGTATAGGAATACTGTGTAGTAATTAATTTAAAAAGATATTTGGTTAAGAATTTATAAAACCTAAAAATTTTATGTTTAAAAATTCAAACCTAGTCCTTAAAAGAATGATAGTTTGTAACTGAGGTAACTAGTTGAAAGGCAGGCATACACAAATCCATTAGTAAAAAAGTAATAAATAAATAAATAGATAAATAAATAAACACGGCTGCTGAAAAGGACTCAAAATTTTCAGTCTTCTGAGATGAATTATAAGATATTTGCTTATGACATATAAAACATGTTTAAATCTAATATAAAGTGCAAAGTTAATGCTGTTGTCAAGGGAGGTCACTTATCTATAAATGAAAAATGTTAAATTGAAGGGCTTTTCTTATTAAAATGTTCTCTGTTATATGAAGCTTTTAATTGCTGGGTAAACAAATCATTTTGATCACTTTCCATTTTTCATGGAAACATGTGATTCTTCTGTATCCCAAGGCCAAAGATGGTCCCTTTCCCAGAAGAAAGGGTCAAATAAGAATGTCACTAACATGTTATTGGCACCCAATCCATTTACTTGAAGAAAAGATGTCTCATTCTCCTTATCATGCAGCTTTGTTGTATTTAACTCTATCTAACTTTAATAATTGCTGGATTTGGGGGCATGTCCACTACAAGAAGATTTCACACATTTGGTTGATTTGTAATTGGTAGTAGCTCTCAAAGGAAAAGCTGTGAACATGAGTTAAGGGGCTCATGTTTTGCTCCGGTAATGTATTACATTTGCATTCCCTGTTGCTCTTGTAATTTGCAGAGGTGTTTTGTGTTTGTATGAAAGATGATCTTAGAATTACTTCTATCCTGTTAAGCACAAGGAGTTGAAAAATGCTGAATGAAGATGAGATTGGTCATTAAGCTATGGAATATGCAGATGATGTTCAAATGCATTTCTGCATTTGGATTATGTCATCCATAAAAAAGTTTCTCAGTTATTTTGATTGCCTTTTCAAAAAATACTTGACAGCTGCATGCTCTGTTAATATATGAGTTCTTGGGAATATGTATGTTTGCTTAGTTATAACGTAATAAAGTTAAGATCACCCTATAAAATACTAATTAAATAGCTTACCTGGAATTCTAAACTGCTTAATATGAGTTAATTTAATCTCCTGAAAAGAGAAATATTAATGTTTTAAGTGTTGCACTTAAAAATAGAAAGGTAAATTGATTCTTGCTTAAGAGTTAAATTACTTAAAATATATCACAAAACTGCTTTTTGAAATCTTCTACTTGAAATTTTTCTGACTATATTTATTCTTATTTTATCATCCTTAATTTAGCTAGAACAGTACACATATAAACCTATTACTTTAAAATACTGTTACTTAGGAATCAGGAGTTTTGTGGAAAGAATACTAGTAAAGAGGGATTAATATTTTTTTGGTTTAAAATATCAATCATAATATATAATACCTATTAAACAAGCTTTCATTAGGCATGTGGCAAATGGTTTTTAAAATATGTGCTCGTATAATCCTTATAGAATCCTGTGAGATATGCATTATCCTATAGTTAACATTGTTATGTGTATGTATTTGGGGACTAAGCACAAAATAATGATGTGATTCACCCAAAGCTACAAGTGGCAGATCTGTACTTTGAGCACAATACTGGGTTGTGTCTTGCTAAGTAAGTGTGATCCACAATGGAATCACATTGTCCATTCAAATGCTTATAATCACTTGTAGTGAAAACATATACTAGCAAGATGATCTATGGTATCCCATANTGGGTGGTTCAGTCAGCTAAGAAACACCTGATTTTAGAATCAATCAGAACAATGTTAAATGAACCCTATAGATTTTCTAAAATTAGTATAGAAATCTTAAGGTTAAAATAAATTGCTTCAGGGGTGCCTGGGTGGCTCAGTCAGTTAAGCGTCCGACTTCAGCTCAGGTCATGATCTCACGGTTCATGGGTTTGAGCCCCGCGTCGGGCTCTGTGCTGACTGCCAGCTCAGAGCCTGGAGCCCGTTTCAGATTCTGTGTCTCCCTCTCTCTCTGACCCTCCCCTGCTCATGTTGTCTCTCTCTCTCTCTCTCTCAGAAATAAATAAAACATTAAAAAATTTAAAAAAAAATCCTTCAAATATGTGACTGCCTATAGTAAGGATTGGATAATATCTGCTATCCATTGAATAACATATATATTTTTTTTTCATCTAATAACTATTTTACTGGAAACTACTACTGCCAAGGATTGTGCTCTGTCCTGGGCAATGCATTGCAGATACTCCTCTCTTTGTCCTCAGGGAGTTTACAATTTAATAGGAGACGTCAATCACTTAAAAGATCACTGTAAGTATAGTGTCTGTCTAAAAGGTAAAGTACCGATTGCTAAGGGAGCAATCTCTACCTGGGGCAGTTAATTCAGTCTAGGATACTTAGAGAATCAAGAGCATTGAGATCTGAAGAGCACAATTATTAGCTAACAAGATCTGAGGAGATAGTAAGGGTAGGAAAAGGAGGAGAATGTCCCAAACAAGCGGTACAATACTTTAAGGAGTTACAAAACAGAACAGCATGGAAGGAAGATTCTTTAAGGTGCATGAGGATTCTTGAATGATAACCCAGGGCTAGCCGCTTAAGTGCTTGAGGGACTCTAACTGCTGTCAGTCAGAAATCTTTGTGCTTCATTCACACTTCTGCAAAGGGTAGAGAAGCTTTCGCAGCAGGCCCTGAAGAAGGCCATGGCTGTAAGGGGGCAGAATTCTTCCTGTTTTACTCTGCTTTGGGCTCCTAACTCCTCAGTAGACTTTCATTGTCCCTACTATTTGGGCTCATAAAGCACACCCTTTTACATAAGAGGGGAAAGCTGTCAGAGCTGTGCCCACTGCTTACAGCACAAATGACTTTCTCCTTTCCACTGCCACATCTCCCACTCATAGGCAGTCTCTGCCTCCATGTCCTCCCTTGTATGATGTAGCAGAGATGACTATTCAAGGGAAAATCAAACCAGTACCTGGGGTCAAAAAGATTCGCTTTCAAATTCCTCTTTTTCTTCCAGTACAGAATCATTCTCTCTCTCTCTCTCTCTCTCTCTCTGTGTTTGTGTGTGTAAGAGAGCCATAAGGCTGTGCTCTGCCTAAGTTATGTGGTAGAGTATTCTAAAAAGAAAGAACAGATCATGTTTATGAGGAAATCATGCAGTCTCTTAAAATATTTAGGGTCCTTGGATGTAAAGAAAACACACTTGAATCTAGAAATCAGTAATGCAATGGGCTTGCATGGCAAGTTACAAGCTATCTACCAAAATCTTTTTTCTTGTTTTTTCACCTGGGCAACCTTTATTGCTGTCAGATATGGCTTTAAAATTCAGCTATAATTAAAGTGATGTGAAGAGAGTGATACGTGCTATCTCTAGGACAGATCCTTACATATTTCTACATTCATTCCTCCATGCTCTTTTCTCTTTTGTTGCCTAAAATTAAAGAAGCCATATATTGAAGATGGAAGGGTCTTTATTGGTCTGGGACTCCAAATGAATGTTTGGAGCAAGACTGCTGCACTCTACCCCACTTCCCCAATCGCCGCGCGCGCGCACACACACACACACACACACACACACACACTCTATTCTCACTGACCTGGAATGCCAGCACTACACTATTAGATAAGAGAGAAATATGTTTTTCTTTCCTTGAGCCTTTGATATTTTATGTATTAGCTTCTGTAACTTAGATTACCCTGACAGAATCTCTATGTTCTCATTCTACAGTTGTGAAACATTTTATGTTGCAAATAAATAAAACTTTGTAGCCTATATGATTCACTTATCTCTTGATCAGTTAAACCCCTCTGATAATTAAAAAATAATTATATGTATATTTACTTCACTTTTACAGGTAATATTTTAAATTCATGCAAACAAAACCTAGAAAAGAACATTCTTCACCCAAGAAAAAAATTTTATTTTAATGGAAAGTTATTTTATTGGACACTTTTTTTTTGAAGCGTCCCACTACTCTTAATCACCTATTTCAAATATATAAAATTGAGTCCTTCAAATATTTCTCTATAACTGTCAGAATGATGATTCAAAGTGATAAAACTTTACTTTGAACCTGATAGTTTCTGTCTTATATTTCAACACATATTATATAAGTATGCTGGACTTTAGTGTGTTCTTCTGAAGTATAGTTATCAAAGTTTTTTTACATAAAAATTTAAACATTTTAAAAATGCAAAACCTATTAATAAGCCATAGTACTGTATATTATTAAAACATCTTTGTACCTAATTGGAAAATTATGAATACTGGTCATGATTCTAAAGTTGCTAAAATTTCCCAAGATGTTCCAGAGGAGCTCTGATTTATCAAGCTGTACATATTGTGCCCTGAACATTCAAGGTCAAGGTCCCTGGCAGCCCTTGGTCTAGAGCTATGCATATGAAGGAATCCTGTGGGCTTCTACAATATATGCCAACGCAAATTTCTTCCCAATGTGTTTATCTTACTTTTTGTACAGATAAGCAAAAAACAAAACAAAACATAAAACCAAAAAGCAAGAAAACCACAAACACACTCACAAAAATTCCTTCTTTGGTTAGTCATGATCAAAATACTAAAATACCTACAAGGATCTTTTACCAAGTTTACAGGTGGCAGAGTGGACACATGCATTTACTACTTCCTTCCACCAATTTTCAATTCAGTTTCTTTGAATTAGCAGAAAAGATATTCCTTTAAAATATATAATAGCAATATAACATGGACTAGTAAAGGTAACAAAACTAGAAGATATAAAACAGAGGAGATTATATTTGGAAAACGAAACAAACAAAAACGCTATCAGTTAAAACAGGCACAAAACAGGACTGCTGCACAGGTAAGAATAGTCTTTGTCATAGAAGGTACTGAGAAACACCAAGTTCAGTTTAGATCAACCACAAGTGAGCTGTGGCAAGATTTTATGAATACTTAATTGAAAGACTGCTTACAAAATAGATCAATCACTCATTGCTATAGGAGTAACTAGCTTGTTATGTTTACCTCCAGATAACTCATAAAATCAAAGTTGTGGGGACTTCTTTTATTATTATTGGGTCAGAGATAGAAACAGAGGAGCAAAACTTAATATAAATCTGGATTTTCACAATAAATACAGAGGAGCGAATGGGTGGGGAGGAAAGTCAGCTCCATAATGAAACACAATCAAATATCATACTCCGAGTAAAGCTGTTCTTAATTTGGTCATTATATGAGTCTGCATCTGGCTCCCTATGTCCACTACATGAAGGAAAACTAGCCTGTAATATAAAGCAATGAATTTGGAGATTATTTGGCAGGACAATTAGGTGCTTTGAATGAACCATTTACACTTCTGTAATCTACCCTAAAGAAATCCTTTACATGTGCATTTTATATTATAAATGTAGGCTATATATTTATACATTATAAATTTATTATATATGTATATATACATAAATTTTAATTTAAATTTTTTATAATGGATAATACAGCACCAATGACTATCATCAGGGCATCAATAAACAAAATACAGTATATCCATACAAACCAAGGCCATCCTGTAATTGAAAATTGTGCTTCATGGAAAAGAAAATAAGAACATTGGGAATATTACATAGCTTGATTGGAGGGATAGTTATATATACATTTACCAAAAGCCACCAGACTATTATTCTTACATTTTACTGCATGTAATCATATATCTCAACACTTAGAGCTAACAAAGATACCATCGTGAGTTTTTTTGAGATGTGTTGGGAAATAAAACTAGAAGATCTGAGGACAAAATATTTTGTAGATATTTAGACTTTAACAAGAAGTGGGGTGCTTGAGTTGGCAAAGAGGAAAAAAGAGTAAAGCAACTTTAAAATATATAAATGTATGACGGAGCTGAGAAAGAAAATTAAAGATTTTTCCTAGCCCGATAAACTGAAGGAGAAGACTATTTTGATACATAAGTGCCTGAGAATAAGCAGTTAAATGCTGGTTATTCAACTTGGCTGCTCATTAGAATCACTTGAACATTTTACAGAAACTATGGATACCTGGGTCCTATTTCCAGAAGCCCAGATTCAATTGGACAAGTGTATCACCTGGGCCTTAGGAGTGTTGAATGCCTCACAGGTGATACTAATAAGCAGCAGGTTTGAGGAACCAACAATTAATCATTCTTGGTTGAGCTGAAGTCCGTGGAATAAAACTCACTTACTTAAACAAAGACTGTTTTAGAAGCATTTGATGTATTTCAGATTACTCAATAGATGCTGTTGACATAGATAAATGATTTAACACACAACCGTTAAAAAGTGGGTGTGAGGATATATCTTTTCATGCTGCTTAACTAAATAATACGAGATTTGCTAAAGAAGCTACACATCTTAAGATGAATGAAGGTCACCACTTCTCCTCAATCAATAGATTTATTCTCATTCTGTCCTAGCTCTCTCTTGTATTATCATCTCTGGCACAAATACACTTTGAGGGATATTAACTGAAACAGAGTATATGACCTTTTAGACCTTTCTTCCAGATACACCCTTCTGAATCTCATATCAGGACTGAACTATGAAAATGAAACAGAAGAATACCTGCTGATCATCTCTGACACATTCCTCTGGTAACCAACCTCACATTAACATCCAAATACGACTGAGCTCTGGCTGATGGTTGGGCCTTCTCCCCAGAAACACTATTAAGAAACAGTCGTCCAACTCCAGGGACCAGTTAACAACGAAGAGATACGCAGAAAAGCATGTTTGATGACCAACTCTTAATCTTTCCTCCAAGGGATGTGGGTTGATTCCAATTACTGAGCTAGAAGGAGCCCTATTCTTGCTTGTTCTCTAGCCAACATTTGTGTGCCCAATCACAATGATTTATATCCATGATGGAAGGACTAAACTCACAGAGGTAAGATAATCTTATCATGTGAAAGCCAAATGCAGATAAGCTGATTATCATGGAGGGTTTGAAGCAAGAGAAACTGGATACAGAACTCTAAACATTTCTTATTATCAGCAAATGTGCACAGCAGCTGCTGGTAATCACCAATCACAACAAGCAGATAAACAGAAAAGGGGAAAATATTGTGGATGCACCCAAATTCCAAATCTTGGCACCTAACTGAATTTAGCACAGAGCATCAGCATGAATTCAAATATGTGTGAATCACAGTAATCATGTGAAGTGCTAAATCATACATTTCATGATTTATCCAAGCTATCAAAAACACTATATTCCATGGACCACAAGTTCTACTAAGCTTTTAAGGGTCAAACTTCTAGAGTCATATCAAATACACACACAAACTTTAACAACATGATTTGTTATAGTATTATATAGAAATTATGAAACACCAAACATTTGGATGTATAAAACAGAAATGCTGACAAGAACTTTAATCAAAAATAACTTAACAAAATACAAATTCAAAGAACTATAAATGCATGTACATGTATACATACATGTCTATCTATCCACCTATCCATCCATTTAGACACACTCACACACACACACACACACACGTGATCAGAAAAGTTACTATTGAAAACTTACTATTGAATATTTATTAAACTTATTGATAGGCTGTATAAACTCATGTAGTTTATTATACAGGGAAAGTAGAACACAATAAAGGTCAAACTGAGGAATCCTTGAAGTTATAGGATTATTCTGTTTTTCACTCTGTATGGTGTTAAAACTACATAAAACTAAATACACACACACACACACACACACACACAAAGTTCACCAAAGTCAGAGTAGATCTGAGTAAGATCTTTAGTTTATATCAATGTCAATATCCTGGTTGGGATACTGTGTTTTTACAAGATATTGCCAGATTTATCCATACAAACTGGATAAAGGATGTGTGGGATCTCTCTGTACTATCACTTTCCACTGCATATGAATCTACAATGATCTCAAACCAAAAAGTTTAATTAAAACTAAACACAATGTCATAAGTGCTAAAGACAAAAGAAGCATGAATTGTTACAGGGCACGTAGGAGGGCTATAATAGTCTAGATTGGCTGGTTAAAGAGTTTGAGTAGAAAGAGATTAGCCAATTAGCAAGTAAAATTAAAGCAGTTCAGGCTTAAAGATCAGTTTATGCAAATAATGTAGTTTAGTTAAGAAGATACTATTTCTGAGTATTGTTATGTAATTTTGAATATCCTCTAGGCAAGAAAAAAGAAGATTCTGTTGGAGAAGAGTTACTAGCCAATTCTTTAAGGAATGTATAATTCCATTCATGCTTATGGATCCAAACTTTAATATCCCTTTAAAACTTGTATCTAGAGACATTAAGATGATCTAATGTCTGTATAGTGAATGTCATGAATGAGGCTAATAAGATGGAGGCATGAGCAACATAAAACTGCAAAAATCCAGGTGAAATTCAAAACATAGTGACTACCACAAACTGGGAACTGGACAGTTTTTTGCTAAATGAAAAGGAGACAGTGGCTATAGAGATGGTAAAAAGGGGATGCATAGCCTTGAATACCCATTGGATATAGATGGTACGGTAGACAAAGTAATCAAGATGATTCTGAGATTTCTCCTTTGGATAATTCAGAAAGAAATGATTCCAGGGTTACAGATATGCATCTTAAATGCATCTTACCCTTTTTCTTCATATAAACACAAGTGTTACCTCATAACTCCTTTTCCCCTTTCTCCCTTCTCCAATGAAATGTTGTGATTCACCTTGTATTGGACAAATTGAGTGGACATCAAAGATTACCAGGAGACAAGATAAGCAATTCCAGTTGTTTGTGTTTAGAGTATCTCAAATCATGCTAAGCCCTCCAAACACTATAAGATTGCATTACATTCTTCATTTCACTTTGGAAAGAAGTGTACACTACATGTTTTGTTCCAAGTATTCAAATAATATGTTCCTCCTGAAAATATATAGTCACCTGAACTATATAAGCAATGACCCTGAATAATTTGCAATGCTTTGAAAACTGCCAAATAGGCGGCAAAAACACTTATTTTTAACTTCAAGATAACATATTGTATTTCTTTTATGATATGCCTGCAGTGGTGAAAATGGAAATTATTGACTCTGGGAACCAGGCCTGCAGTGCTGTTAATCACTGTATTGCTATTAATTGATTTCGTTAGGAGTAAGCCAGACCCAGGACATTACTTATTAGACCTCTCTCCCACTCATAATACAGTGATTTTGATATTGCTTACAGAGTTTTTAGAGTAAAATGTTTGGTTTTCAGAACAGAGATGTCCTTGTATGAAATAAATAAGAACCAATCAATTTACACTATACAGTAATGGGTTGACTCTTTGAGACTTGAATTGTTCTTTCCTCTTTGTCAGTGTTATCACAAGTAAACCATTTGAGAATATGCATTCAGTTCACTTACCTTGCATGTGTGTGCACAAACCTCAAGGCCTTTTATTATTTTGAAATAACATCTGGGGAGCTTGCTACTTTTTCCAATATATTTAGACAAATCATTCCATTTTGTCAAACAAAGCACCCAAATTTCTAAAAGCTAGAAGCTAAAAGCCCACTACTTTATTTCTTTTTTTTTTTTTCAAAATCCATAACGGGCAATGGAAAACATGAGATTAGATATTAAACAAAACTATACTTCATAAGAAAAATATATGCTGGCATATCCAGAATAACAGCACACCTATGCTAACATGAATATATTTATGGACATATTTAAACAATGAACATATGTCTATCTTAACTAGGCAAAATTGGAGGACTATTATCCAACACATTAGAAAGTTTGATTGATTGATCATTTTGCCCTTTTTCTTAATAGACTATTACAGTAGTAGACAAAGGAAGAAATAAAGTGCCCAGCCAATCGATCTGTATATTGGAAAGGTCAAAATAGAATTGTACATTACGACTGTCAGAAATACATAAAACATTAACATTTCCATACTATATTCTCATCACAGACATTATAATGGGGACTGAAAAAGACACAATATCTCTCCGTTCCTATGATCAAAATAGCTATTAAGTTGAAAATGTAATGACATAAATCTAACCACAAGAGAGGTGCTGACTAGAAGAAAATACTATGGATTCATTCCTTTCTGAGATCTCATGTAAGCCATCCTATATGAACTTGGGTATCTTTCCTACAAGAAACAAATTGACACGTGGGTACTTATGACTTCCAAAATAACATCTCCATTAGAAATAGTCCAAGCCATGGGGCACCTGAGTGGCTTAGTCGGTTAAGCATCTGACTCTTGGTTTCAGCTCAGGTCATGATCTCACAGTTTGTGTGTTTGAGCCCTGTGTTGGGCTCTGTGCTGCTTGGATTCTTTCTCTGCCCATCCTGTGCTTGCGAGCTCTCTCTCTCAAAATAAATAAACTTTAAACTAAAAAGAAATAGGCCAAAGCATAACAAAATAGTAAGTAATAATAACTATAATAAATATGACAAAAATAAATATAATTAAAGCAACTAAGAATTACATTTTTCATCTTGTTAAAATGATGAAGTATAGGACCTTGAAAAGGACTATAAATGTAAGTATTCTATGAATAGCTTCAAATTTAATAGATTATGACATTTTAAAACATTCTTTGTAATTGTTAGCTACATAATTGTGTTATTCACAAAGGGCTGTATAAAATACAGTATTTCTTAGTAAACTCCGTATTAATACAATGCAGACTTTGTATTATATTATGTGGGATTTCTTAAAAATAATAGTGTGAGCATGAGTTGTACACACATGCACGCATACATCAAATCATGAATTACATTACTTATTTAATATGCCTATCAGGACAAAACTATTGGATTCAGAGTATATTTTTTAGAGATATGAATTCTAGGAAGTATTCAAAATTTGAGGGCAATTTGTATTCTTTTTCTGCCTCCTGGCAATTCAGTTTAAGCTGAAATTTATGTAGCAAACATCTTTTCATGATTCCTACCTCTGAAGAAAATCAGTAATGATACCTGCACTGGAGGCTTCATTGTTACTTTAAAATACCCTTACTTTGAAAAAAAAAAAAAAATAGACATTACATTCAGGGTAATTGCCGAAGACACAATATTTATGGAAATGAAAACTTCCAGCAAAGGTTTTGTTTTTAGAAAAAAAAAATTAACTTGGCTTTAAAAATCAAATATAAGTTAGTAAATATTTGAATGTGTATAAAGTATAGCACTAATGAATTAAGAAATACACACATGATCAAAAATGGGAGGTGTTCCCAACGAGTTTATAATTTAGTACAGATATAATAAAAAGGCTGAATACCATCAATGCTACAAAAGACATTAAAATATACAGTAGGGAAAGTCAGAGGAAAAGAAGATAATATGGGTGAATATATCAGAAAATGCTTCATGAAAGAAATGAATAGGGCTTATCAAGCAGAAATGTCAGAGGAGAAAGCTTGAGGTGGGTACACCAAATGAAAAAATAAGAAAGTGTGCAAAATAAACAGGGCTATTATATAAAGTAACTGTGAGCAGTCCAGGTACATTAGAAAATGGTTTAAGTATCTAAAGAGGTACTGGAATATGAAAGCTGAAACGTATGGTTGAGTCATATTGCTAATAGCTTGAACATCAAGCTAAATGTGCCAGATTTTACTTGATAGGGAATGGAAAACCTAAAACTGTTCAAATAAAGATAGGAAAAAGAAAGTTTAACACAGTAATTGTGCACAGAATGAACTGTGTGAGCCACTTGTCCAATTCATTTATTTTTCAAAGGCTTTTACGTGGATTAAACAATAATCCTCCCGTGTGGAAAACAGACTCTTAAATCTGAGCTCATCATTTTACTCTTTCCATATCTATATATGCCTCATATGACACCTTGAATGCACTTATTTACAGAATTTGGTATAGTATTTGACACCCAAAAGAAAAGCAAAAAAAAAAGTGTTTTCTAATGATTGAAAGAATAAATTGTTTAGAAATGATTAAAGTTGTTTGAAGGTCACTATAATTCTCTAAACAACTAGAAATTAAGGCATGATGGAGAAAAGAGAACCCTCTTACGTGGGAATGCAAACTCCTGCTATTCTTCAAAAAGTTAAAATTAGAACTACCCTGGGGCGCCTGGGTAGCTCAGTTGGCTAAGCATCCGACTTTGGCTCAGGTCATGATCTCATAGTTCGTGGGTTCGAGCCCTGTGCCCGGCTCTGTGATGACAGCTAACTCAGAGCCTGGAGCCTGCTTCAGATTCTGTACCTCCTTCTCTCTCTGACCCTCTCTTGTTCATGCTGTCTCTCTCTCTCTCTCAGAAATTAAAAAAAAAAAAAAAAAAAAATAGAACTACCCTACCATCCAGCAATTGCACTTCTGGTATTTACCAGAAGGGTACAAAAATACTAATTCGAAGGGATACGTGTGTCCCGATGTTTATAGTAGCACTATCAACGGCAGCCAAATTATGGAAAAAGTCCAAGTGCCCTTCGACTGGTGAATAAATAAAGAAGATTTGGAATACATGGAATATTACCCATAAAGAAAAGAAATCTTGTCATTTGCAATGACATAGGTGGAGCTAAAGAGTATTTTGCTAAGTGAAATAAGTCACAAAATGACAATTACCATATGATTTCACTCATATGTGGAATTTAAGAAACAAAACAAACAAACTTAGGGGGAAAAAAAGAGGAATAACAAGAAATAGATTCTTAACTATAGAGAACAATCTGATGGTTACCAGAGGGACAGTGGGCAGGGCAATGGGTTAAATGGGTGATAAGGATCAAGAAGGGCACTTGTGATGATCACTGGGAGTTGTGTGTTAGTTATGAATCACTAAATTCTATGCCTGAAACTAATATTACACTGTATGTTAACTAACTGGAATTTAAATTTAAAGCTTGGGAAAAGTAGAAATTAAGGCATGAAAGAGGACAGGGCAGGGGTAGTAAATACAAATAACTGACGTTTAAGATTTAAAAAAAGGAAATCAAAAGTTTGATTCCAAGGTTTTGATCTGGAGGACTGAAAAGAATGGAAAAAAAGTCATCAAAATACAAATTAAAACAGTATTAGAACAGTAGAGTCATTGATGTTTCAGAACATGCTAAATTCCAACTACACAGGAAAGACTGAGGGGAAACTAAGTAGGATAAAGTAATCATAAGACAGGGTTTCTAGAAAGAGGTAATTTCTAGAGGTGAAGTTTTATTGATCTACACTACAGAAGTGATTAAAACAATGGAACTAAATGCTACTCAAAGGACAGGAACTATAAAAAACTAAATTCAAAGATGTTACTGTTTAAAAGCCTAGTTTGGTTTTTTCTAAGATCTCTTTTATTTATGTATTTATTATTGAGACAGAGAGAAACAGAGCATGAGCAGGGGAGGGGCAGAGAGAGAGGGAGACACAGAATCTGAAACAGGCTCCAGGCTCTGAGCTGTCAGCACAGAGCCCGATGCAGGGCTCGAACCCATGAACCGTGAGATCATAACCTGAGCTGAAGTCTGATGTTTAACCAACTGAGCCACCCTGGTACCCCTAGAAAACCTCGTTTAAAAATTTGTTTTTTAATGTTTATTTCTAGGAGAGAGAGAGAGAGAGAGAGACAGTGTGAGCAGGGGGGGTGGGGTCAGAGAGAGAGGGAGTCACAGACTCTGAAACAGGCTCCAGGCTCTGAGCTGGCAGTCAGCACAGAGCCCCACGCGGGGCTCGAACCCACAAACTGCGAGATCATGACCTAAGCGAAAGTTGGATGCTTAACCGACTAAGCCACCCAGGTGCCCCTAGAAAGCCTCGTTTAAATGAAAGAGGGTAAGCAAAAGAAAGAAGTCAGGCTGAAGAACAAAGATATTTGGACTGGTGATGCATGGGACTCAGATGATATTGCTGACAATAAAGATGGAGATCACATCATAGGCTAACCACAGTGCCAGTAATTTCTTTTTGTGGCAGTTATTTTTAAAGCTTTTCATTTTTAACTCCCAGAACATATCTATGAGGTCTAGATTATCATTTTTCCTTTTTACTTCTAAGTATTAAGGAAGTGATGTCCAGAGAGTTTAATGGAAGAAAGAGCCTTAGGATTCACAATAAAGAATATTTTTGAATATAAGGGCCCTAGATCTTAACCTTAAAAATATTTCCTTTAGGGGCACCTGGGTGGATCAATTCGTTAAGTCTATGACTCTTGATTTCAGCTCAGGTTCTGATCTCAAGGTTGTGGGACTGAGCACAGCATGGAGCTCTGTGCTAACAGCTTGAAGCCTGCTTGGGATTCTCCATCCCTCTCTCTCTCTGCCCCTAGGGAGAGTGTGCATGTGTACTCTCTCTCTCTCTCTCTCAAAATAAATAAATAAATAAACACTTAAAAGATATTTCCTTTAATAGTAAGAAAATCAAAAATGAAAAAAAAAAAAACCTAACAAACAAGGGAATACCATCACAAAATCCATCCTCAATGAAAGTAGGATAAACCTGCAAGCCTACCACATAGTAGTTAAATACATGAGACAGAAAAATACATAATAAATGACTTAGCAAAGAGGAAGAAGTCATATCTAATTGCCTTCAAGTTGGGGTGGAGGAGAAAAACCTCGTGTAATCTTTGGAGAGCTTCAGGAACTGATGTATCAGGAGCTGTGAGAATATGGGCAGCGTTACAGAAAATGAGAACTTGATGGGAAGTTGGTTAAACAAAAACAGGCAGTTGGTTTTTGTCCCCTATGTCCTATATCTGACATAGGTGCACAATGTGGAAGTTTGCTTTTTGCATTAGGTCAGTCTCTGCCTATCCACTCTTTTTCCTAAGCAGACCCAGAAAACCAGCAGCCAGATTTATCCCACACAGGCAGGAGGTCTGACTGCCTTACAGTAAATTCAGTGCACATAGAGCTTCCAATCAATTTTTAGTGCCTCATTGGTAAATATAAATGGGCTGTCAACATTTAAGGATGAATGATCTAGACAGAACAAGCAAAGAGGAAAAATGGTGACAATGATGGAAGGAAAAATATATGAGTGATATCTTCAGAGATAGTGAAGAAGATACAGCAGCTATTAAACAATATTTTAGAAATCATTCTGAGAGAAAGAAAAGAAACTTTGGAAATTTCAAATAGCTGTAAAATTGTAAAAGGATTGGAAGAAAAGTCAAATCTTACCTCTCAGGGAACAGAAAAAAGATGATGATTTTCAGTACGAGAAAATAGAAAAGAAATTGGTATAGAAATGGAAGTAACCTAAAATCTGGCTAACAGAACTTCAACACAAGGATAAAAGTAAAACTAAAGGAAAGGAACTCTTGAAAGCACTCATTAAAGCAAACAAATGTGGAAGTAGGGGCAGGGGATTCTACAGTGACAGGGCCCAAAACATGCTCACCTCAGAGAATGAGAAGTAGACCCATATTTAAAGCATGTTATCCTGCACTTATAGAACACGGGAATTAAGCGGATGGTCGCATATGATGTCCTAAAATTAATACCGTTTGCCTCCATGACATTTGGTAGAACTGGGGTTTCCTCAAATGGCCTACAGTACAAGTCCCTCCTCATCCCATCCTGCTGCTGCACACTTAGCAAAGGGATCAGGCATAGCTCCTGCTTATTCTTGAGTAGTGGCTTTCAGTTCATGGATTATTTCAGCCCATAGTATCATTCAAACAAAACAATCACATCCTTCCATAGGAATAAAGGGACTCTTAACCCCCTGGTCTTGAAAAGGCTGCTTCCCAAAGCTTCTTGTCCTTCACTCTGTTCCAAAATGCACCCCCTGTGGCCTTGCAGTACCTCCTTCCCCTGCACTGTAAGTACATGTGCCTAATAAAATGCTGTGAATCTCCTCTGCTCACTGTCAGGTGCCACACAGAATGTGCCTGTAACCACAGAATGAGTCCTCTCCTCACTAATGGGGTGAATAAGGCGAACAACTGAAACACTAAAATATTTCAAAGAACAGAAAAGTCAACTAAAGGGACACCTGGATGGATCAGTTGCTGATGCAACTGTCTCTTGACTTCGGCTCATGTCAGATCTCACAGTTCGTGAAATCGAGCCTTGCATGAGGCTCTGTGCTGACAATCCCTGCTTGGGATTCTCTCTCTCCCTGCCCCTCCCCTTCTGTTCTCTCTCTCTCTCTAAATAAGTGAATAAAATTTTTTTAAAAAGTCAAACAAAAATTATGATAAATCAGAATATCAGATTTTCAGATGCAGCAGTAGACCCAGGAAGAATTTTGAGCAATGTTTTCCAAATTCTGAGCAAAATAGATTTATAGCCTAAAATTCTTAATCCATTAGATATTCTAACACATATCAGAGAATCAAAGACCTTTAGACTTTCCAAGTATAGAACATTTGACTTTCCTGTACCTTTTTTAAAGAAAGCTACGTGAAGATGATTTCTGCCAAAGCATGAAAATAAACCAACATCGGACTGTGATCCAGGGAATAGGAGACTCAACACAGTAGAGAGATGAAAAAAATCCCTGAGACCATAGCAAAAAGGAGGCATCCATGTGATACGTGTATGGTAGGACGAGAGCGCACAAGGTCGTATTTTAGTGGGAAGTCAGATGTCTCCATTAGGCATGTGTTCAGTAAAATAAAGTATGCTTGAAAATGAGATGAAAGCTGTGACCATATGGAAAATTTTATAATGAGGCATTTTACAGACCTTTGGAGTGTTTGGAGTGACTTATTCATAAGTTCAAAGAAAACCAAATCAAAGCAGGGTGGGGGTTGCCAATTTTTAACTTCTGTAACAAAATTAAGGTAGAGGAAGGAAATGTAATGAGAATACATTTGTTGTTCACAGTGAACAATATCTGAAAAGTCATCATGGAAATACAATGTTTTTAAGAAAAATTAAGGAACACATATTGAGAGGAAAATGGAAGGTAGAAGTGAGACAAAATAAAACTAATAAAATCTTACAATAAGAAGCTGTCAGGTAACATTTAAATTGATTAAACAAGACAAAGATAGCAGTATATTCATATTCTTTAGAGCTATGGAGATACTACCCAAGAAAATAATTCAGTATTTTTAAAAAATGTTAATATCTTTAGAAATAGTATTGGGGGGGCAGCAAGGGAGGAGGACAGAGGATCTAACATAGGCTCTGCACTGACATCAGTGAGCCTTATGCAGGGCTTGAGATCACGAATCAGGAGATCATGACCTTTGCTAAAGTCAGACACTCAACTGACTAAGCCACCCAGGTGCCTCCAAAATAGTTCAGTATTAAATGTGTTTGCCTTTGAGATATACGAGGGGTCTTTTTTTTTTTAATTTATTTCTAGGAGAGAGAGAGAGAGAGACAGCATGAACAGGAAAGGGTTAGAGAGAGAGAGGGAGACACAGACTCTGAAATAGGCTCCAGGCTCCGAGCTGGCAGTCAGCACAGAGCCCGATGCGGGGCTCCAACCCACAAACTGCAAGATCATGACCTAAGCGGAAGTCGGACGCTCAACCGACTAAGCCACCCAGGCGCCCCACGAGGGGTCTTAAAGAGTCAAGGAAACATTTTTTAAAGTGATCATTTTGGGGATAGTTCATTATTCTTTTTTAAGTTTGTTTTTCAAAGTTTATTTATTTATTTTGAAAGAGAAAGAGAGAAAGCATGAGTGGGGGAGTGGCAGAGAAAGAGAGAGGGAGAGAGAAAATCCCAAGCAGTCTGAGCACTGTCATTGCAGAGCCCAATGCAGGGCTTGATCCCGTGAACGTTGAGACCATAATCTGAACCAAAGTCAAGAGCTAGATGATCAACCAACTGAGACCACCCAGGGGTGGCTCATTTCTTAAAATAGTTTTATCTAATACACTTGTTAAAAATAAATATTAATTTTTAAAACTAATTTGGCTTATATTTCTGATTATTGTAAATGTGTCCCATAGTCATACCCACTGACAGATGACTTGGTGTTTTCCACTATTTTTTCTGGTGAAAATATAAGTGTAATTGGTCTCACTATGACAATTTTTGTTATATTAATTCTCTTTCTTTCTTTCTTTACTTAATTGTAGTTCTTCAATTAATTCCCCTATAGCTCACATGGTAAATTAATTGGAATCTTAAGAATCATTATGATGCTCTCATTAAGATTACCCTTTTGGGACCAAATTATGCTAAAAATAAAATGATTCTTGAGTTTTAATTTATCTCCAGTTTATGACAATTGGGAATCTAATTTATCTAATGATGATCACCCTGAATTGCTAAACCATGAGTGGCAATGAGTGGGTGGCAATGAGTGCCTAATCATTTTTTAGGATATTGTAATTCTGAAGATTCTAGTTATAACTTGAGATATAAAAAAAAAAACAAGTTGGTGATTCATTAAAAATCTATAGCAAAGTTACATTTAAAAGATACTCTTACAGAAAGCCTTTTATTATTTCTTTTACTGAGATATAATGGACATACAGCATTATATTATTCCAAATGCAAAACATAATGAATCCATATTGTATATACTGCAAAATGATCACCCTGATAAGTCCAATTAATATTCCTTACCACATATGGTTGCTAATTTTTTTCTTATGATGAAAAATTGTAAGATTTACTTTTTAAGGAACTTTCAAACCTGTTCTACAGTATTATTAACTATAGTTGCCGTGCGGTACCTTATATCCTCATGACTTATTTTATAACTGGACATTTGTACCTTCTGACCACCTTCACCCATTTTGCCTACCCCCTACCCTCTGTCATTGGCAACCACCAATCTGTATTCTGTATCTGTGAGTGTTTTTGTTTGTTTAAATTCCACATATAAGTGAGATTGCATGGTACTTCTCTTTCCCTGACCTATTTCACGAGCATAATGTCCTCAAGTTCCAATGTAGAAAGCCTTTTAAATGTCTGATAATTTACTTCAAGTCTAAGTGATAAAATGATATAATGATATAATGAGAGACTGTTATTAGAATTGAGTCTATAAGTCTACATTTAGCCTAGGTATTACCCTGGATCTTACTGTGCATCCAAAATTATATTCAAATCTTTTTTTTTCCCCCTGGGTATTCAAAGATAATCTCAATATTAAATATGCCTATACTTGTCAAAAAAATCATCCTTATATTTTAAGAACGTGTATGTGCCGTTTGGTTCTAAAGTGATGGTCACATGAAGAACTACATAGAAGTGAGTTTGGTATTGTGGTTACATTTAATAGAAATCTGCACTTTGGCACTGTGTCTAAGAATGAAGGGGTCTCTATCTAGCAGCACCTATATGGATAACTGTTGGAAATATAAGCCATGAGAAACACCGGAGAGTGTTACCGTACTCAAGAGTATAACAGAAAGAGGATAAGATGGACAGGTAAAGAAGTATATCAAGGGGTATAAAATCGGATTGTACACTTGAGGCCAGGCCAGGATAATGAACATGTCAAAAATGAATCCTTAAACTAATGTCTCATATTTGCAGAAAATTTTTATTCTAACTTTTAAAAATTATCATAAAAATCTAAAATATTTTATGATTTGACAAAACTAACAATTTAGTAGTGAACACTTAGATGTGAACTATAGAACAATTCTTTGATTTTGAAATTAATATTTGCTAAGCTAAATGAATTGACTTTTTCTTTTACACTCACAAAATATGCTGTAGATAAAATATGAGATCTGAGAGGAACCTCCAGTAAGATAAATTAGATGAAGAAAATGAATACCTTTTGTTTCAGACTCATTTACCCTTCAAATAAGAGAAACATCTAAAATACAATGCCTGGGGGCTCCTGGGTGGCTTAGTTGGTTAAGCGTCCGACTTTCGCTCAGGTCATGATCTCTCGGTTCGTGGGTTCAAGCCCCGCGTCGGGCTCTGTGCTGACTGCCAGCTCGGAGCCTGGAGCCTGTTTCAGTCTGTGACTCCCTCTCTCTCTGACCCTTCCCTGCTCATGCTCTCTCTCTCTCTCTCTCTCTCTCCTAGAAATAAATAAAACATTAAAAAAAATTAAAATACAATGCCTGAATGGCTCAGTAGGTAGAACATGTGACTCCTGATTTCTGGGTTGTGAGTTTAAGCCTCACGTTGGGCCTAGAGCTTACTTAAAAAAAATAGCTTTAAAACAAGGTGGGGGGGGCACCTGGGTGGCCCAGTCAGTTAAGTGTCCAACTCATGGTTTTGGCTCATGTCATGGTCTCACAGTTTTGGGGAGTTTGAGCCCCATGTTGGGGCTCTGCGCTGATGGTAAAGAGACTGCTTGGGATTCTCTCTCTTCTCTTTCTCTGTTTCTGCCCCATCCCCCTGCTCACTGTCTTTGTCTCTCTCAAAATAAATAAGCTTAAAAAAAAGTAAAATAAACAAAAAGGATAAAAAACAATAACAACAATAATAACAACAATTTTGGTACTATCTAGTATACCAAACCAACTTAAAGAAAAATTGAAAAAAGTCATAGGATGAATCAATAACTTACATAACAATTTAAGATATAAAAATATTTATCTGGTATAACTGAATTACTCTAATTAAATATCAAGAAATAACACGATATCATCAAATACCAACAGAAAAAAAAATACACATCAAATGATTCCAATTCCAAAATAGCCAATTAAAACTGAGTAGGTGTGGCAAACAAATAGCACATGCATTTTACAGCTATTTCAAATTATTCCAAGATCGATAGGACCCAATGAACTAGTTCCAGGGGCTTCTGTAGTCTAAGTGGTGACTCTCATCACTTCAGATAAGATATTTAGACACATAAATTTGGTTTTATAATTGGCTAGGAATATTTTTCTTAAAATGTGGTCATAATTATACGAATCATTATTTCTGATTTTTCCTTGTTTAGTTTCATCTACACTGAAGGTTTACTAAATTCTGACAAGCTATAGTACAAAATAATGGTACTTTGTCATAACACATAGAAATAATATATACAGGGAAGACAGGTGATTTAAAATTGACAGCTGAAATCTGAAGTTAATATAGGAATCATCATAAAACCTAGTGACCCTAAATCAAGGAACCTGATAGGAGTGATACGTCCTATATGTTCTTACACCTGTGCTCCTGTAATTTGTGAATTTGCCCCAGGACAACGTCTCAGGACATGACAGTGTCCAAGTGTAACGAAGAGTCAAGTCTTCCGAATAAAGAAAAAACAAAGCATCTTTTTAAAAACTAAAGCATACAATACTATATGTGGCCAGATAAAATAAAGTGAAAAGTTGAAGTCACTATCCAGATAACTTATTGATACTTATTGTTGGGAACTGATAAAAACACATGTAGCATTCATGCTGCTTCTAGCGTTCCTCTGCTTTTTACCTGGGCTCTGGTGAGGCTTTAGAAAGTGAATTTTAACTTGCACATGTATATGACTATGACTAACAGATGATTTGTCCCTTCCTTCAAAAAAAACTGAGCTCATTCTTTATTTCTAAAATTGTAAAACTCCTTTCTTTGCTAGGGCTCATTCCCACACCGGTTGTCATCTCACTGCAGGAAGATGCCTGTTCGTCCCTGCCTGGAGGGATGAATAGAGTACCTTGGTTTGTCCTTCTGATACATCAGTCACTATCACTCAGAAAATGAGATATGAAAATGACAGAAAACACCACAATAGCGAATTGACATATACTGGCATTGTGACACTCTGTCTTACACTAAAGCTTTCCCTCTGAAATTAAATATTAATTTTTTTGTAGATGGGAAATTGTCTGCAAAATAACAATGTCTTGAATTATCATTCCCCGAACAGATACGGAGTTTATTCATAGTTTCAATTGATGTGGTCTGAGAGGTTCTACAAAGTGAATAATAAAGGCCAAGGGTAGCGAGAGGACATCTGAGCACAATTCACAGACTTGCCATGTTCACTTCAAACAACGAGTCTGTGGGAGTGGATTTCTGAAGACAGAGATGGCAGTTCCCTTAAGGAACACCTGGCTGTCCCTAGAGAGCCAAGATTTTGAGCCTAATGACGTCCTCGTAATGATGCCATTAGTTTTTTACAATTGGCTGCTACCAAAGAAACTTTGACACTCTTCAGAAAACATCAGGGAGATGCCAAAAACAAGAAGGGGAAACTTAAGAGTTAATGCAGGTGGAGGGGGGAAGAAAATAACCCAAAACCTGACATTCATCTTCAAGAAAATTCTGTCATACTTATGCTCTTAAAATGTGTATAAACAATGTTTTTCCTTAAAGCACAGTACAAAATCTTGTTTTGCAACTATACTAAAAATTACTATAAGCTAAATTACTCTATGTTGTGTGTTACTAATTTAATAAGCACTTCAAGAGTAAAAGTCTATCTTGGTAATGAATTGTATTAAATTAGTAGAGCTAAAGATGTAATCCATCCTTAGTGATTCATGCTATCATTTTCTTGGGGAACCAAACCTAGAAGATTTATCTTATTGCTCAAAAATGTATTAGTGTTCAGACCCCAAAGGGAACTTAAATATATTTAACTGAAGTTTCTAATTTCTCAAATGAGATAATTATAGCCCATACGGATTATGCTCATGCTCAATGGCATGGAACAAACCACTAACATCAAACTTCCTACTCGTACCTGCCAATCTGTTCTGCTGTATCATGTGTTGCTCATGCTTGTATGAAGCTAAGAAAATGTCTAATGTGATGTCCTGTGATATGGCAACACTGGAAATGAGTATTATGAAAGGTCAGTCCCATATTTCATTTCTTTCTCTTTTCTTCCTTTTTTTAGAGAGAGATAGAGGGAGAGGGAGAGGGAGAGAGAATATGTGCGTGTGTGTGTGTGTGTGCGCGTGAGAGAGAGAGAGAGAGAGAGAGAGAGTGAGAGAGACAGAGAGGAGGGGCAGAGGGGGAGAAAGGGAGAGAATCCCAAGCAGGCTCCATGCTGAGCATGGAGCCCGACATGGGACTCAATTCCACAACCCTAGGATCATGAACTGAGCTGAAATCAAGAGTCAGACACTCAACCAACTGGGCCACCCAGGAGCCCTAGTTCCATATTTCATTTTGTCTGAATATCTGATGCCAGTTACCTTTAAGTTTTTTCAAAGCAGAAATTAGTTATCAACTATGATATTCCTATTCTCATCCTAGGGATTTTGTTTACATGAAATGTTTGGGTGAAGAAGATAAAAAGGCTACCATTTCAAAACAGTGCAGTAGGGAACTGTGGTGATAAATAGCTTTTCAAAGACATGGTGACAGATGCCATTAAAAGCCACAAGCTGTTAAATCTAGAGTCTCATGTATGCTTTGTTCTTGATTTCTAAATTTATCCCAGGTTGTTTTCAGAACTTAAAACACAGTCATGGGAGGTTGGTGATTAGAGAAACTATTTGAAGTTTCACAATCAGAACAGCTGGTCCAGAGATGGCAGAAGATGATGCTGAGTTTTACGAAGCAAATGCAAAATAGTAAGTGGAGGATGTTTTGGCAAGTAATGAGAGAAAGCATCAGAGACTTATTGCAAGTGTCAAATCACATTTAGGTTATATACTTTTTCCAGACCCCAGTGTTTCAACTGGTCCTCTTACCTCTAAGTGAAAAAGCTCTATGATTATTTGAGAAATATAGAAAGGAATAGATTTTTTTATTTCAAAAAACCATAAAGTTAATATATGACATTAGTATTAAAAGGGCAAGTCGCAAGTTCTAAGGGCATAAGATTGTCACCATCTCACACCTAAACTACCATAATAACCTCCTAACTGGCCTCCCTGAATAAATCTTCCTCCCTTAGAGTTTATTCTACATAGACAATACAGAGTGGCCAATTTTGACTCAGCCATCTAATTATTCTACCCCAAATCTCCCAAGACCTTTCATCACATTTAGAATAAAAATCAAACCCTTTCCCCTTGCCTTTATAGCCCTGAGATTGGACTCCTGACCAACCCTCTATCAGCACATTTCTGTCCCATATTTAGAACACAGTGGACTCCTTGCTGTTTATCCAACTTGCCAATTACCAATCAATTTCAAGACCTTTGCTCTTGATGTTTCCTTCCTCTCGAATAGTCTTCCCCCAGATATTTGTAAGCTTGGCCTTTAAACTTCATTCAAGTTCATGTTCAGATGTCACCTTCTCACCACCCTATCTGAAATAATTTCCATTGACTCTATCTCCTTATCCTACTTTAGTTTCCTTTAAAGTATAACATTACATGTATTTTGTTATGCATCTATTTGTTTTATTTACTATCTGTCTTGTGAACTTGAATGTAAACTCCATTAGATCAGATTCTTGTCTTTCTTGTTTATCTTATACTCTTAATGCCCCAAACAATACCTTGCACACAATAGCATTCAATAAATATCCCAGAGTAAAAATGAATAAAGATACTTTTATATTATATAATGTTGCCAATGTATTCCATCTGCTTCTGAAGTAGTTAAAGCTTAACTTAATCCAAATATAACAAGATTTTTAAGGGCTTGAGGAGGAGTCCTGTTTTATTCTTCTTAGTATTCCTAGAAACTATACTTATGTCCCAGGATTTATCTCTTGACATGGATGTAGCTCTGATATATTCATACCAATGTCTGTTATTGATGTCTTCTTTTGGACTATTACTTATTATCTTGGTATACCATTCTAAATTATATTAACTTCCTAGTGTTTCTTATGGAAAATGATAGATTTCCAATTGGGTCTCAAACATCATCTGTTTCAACAAGTAGAATACACACCACACTGGTTCTCCTTTCCCCAAAGCTTTCTCCTAATTTTTGTCCACAGCATACACCACACCAGCCCTGTGCCCTGATTCAGATGAAATCTTCAACTCTGACTGGTAAAGCAGAACAACCCCCAACAGGATCACCTCTCTGATTAGATCAGAAACAGGGCTATACACTTCTAAGATACACTCTTAAAAGCAGGAAATTATATTATTGTCATAATGTTTCATTTATTTAAAGTGACAACATGTATTACTAGTTAGCAGTTAACACATTTCTTACTCTCTTAAGCCAATTTGTATGCTATCTCAAATTCATTGCATATTCTAAACAACATATTACTCAAATCGAAATTGATGAAGTCTATATGACACTTCTTTAAAAAGGAAGGCAGCTGCTACCATTCTGGCAGTTATAGGAGGTTCCTATAGCTGCAGGAAGGTTAGCCTGAGGCTAACAATTGCCTTTCCCCAGGCGTTTATGTTGTAAGATCTTGATTGGAGGCCATATTTTTGTTTTCATATTGTGTTTCTTCAAGGTAAATAGAAAGGAATACTTAAATGGTTTAATTTAGGGTAAATTTTACTAAGAGGCTAAGATATTTCTAAAGGTGGCTTGCCAAAAGGGCTGAATGCAATGAAAACCACAAAGTTTTATATCTGGTTCAATATCATCGATGTCCTCACTACCCTCTCTTCTTGCTGAGACACTGGAATGCTCTCTCAAAGATGAAGAATTATTATATAGGCCAGTTCTGAGGCTTAGTATTAATGCCAAATACCATTTTCCATGTTTGTAGTTTTTGTCATCGTATGTGAGCTTTGTCTATTTTGACTGTCCTTCCAGGTACATGTTCACTCTCCCCCAACCCTGCTTTATGCCCTGGGAGACTGACCTCTATGACCTCTATGGATTTCACCAATGGGATCGTTTGTGCTACAGTTAAGACTAGAGATAAAGAGCATTAGTAGAAATTCCAGTAGAGTTAGGAGAATAAGGTAAATCCTGGTTCTCTTCTGTGGGGTCTTCTTGGCTGGCTATATCTCATGACATACTTCTCTCTCTCTCTCTCTCTCTCTCTCCCCCCCCAGCTCCCCCCTCCCCTCCGCCTCCCTTATTCTATGAATCCCTCTACTCACTACTTAGGCTTCAGTATGAATAACATCATATTCAGTATGCTATATAACCATATAACATATTGGTTATATGTCCTAAAGCTAGCACAAGGACAGTCCATTACTACCAGTATTTTCCTTATTGGTTTCCTGCCCATATCTTGGTAAAATGGTATATTTATTAAACTCTCCTGCAATTACTCAATATGAGGGTCATGTTGGAAACCTGACACCATCATCCAAGGCTAGTCAAGGGGAAAAGTAAAAGACAAATCTTCTGCTTGTTGCAGAGCCCTAAAGAACCATTTCTGCAGGGCACCTGGGTGGCTCAGTCCGTTAGGCATTCGACTTTGGCTCAGGTCATGATCTCATGGTTTGGGCATTCTAGCCCCACCTCAGGCTCTGTGTTGACAGTTCAGATCTTGAAGTCTACTTCAGATTCAGTGTCTCCCTCTCTCTTTGCCCTTCCCCTGCTAACACCCTGTCTCTCTCTCACACACAAAAATAACCATTAAAAAGAAATTTTTTAAAAAAAGAAATTTTTCTGATCATAACTTTCTCCTAGGAGTCCCCACTTGACTCTGAAGCAGGAATGTTTTCACATATATATAAGAAATAAAAATCAGACTTATGGAAGTACAGATGACTAACAAGGTGATTAAAATACTATTTGGTGAGATATGTACTTTGACAAATTTTAGCCAGTTTAATTTTTAATCATCTTTTGAGATTCTATTTCCTTGCTAATTTCAGGCAAGTTTGGGAAAGTGACCTTAAATGTAATAACTTTAAGGTATACCACTCCTCTTCCTTCTCTTCCTTAGGACACTGAGTTTAAGATGATGTATAGTATGAATACTTAGGACGCATCAATTAGTCTGGAAATGACAAAGTTTGCTGTTTTAAAAATATTTTTTTAAAGATTTTATTTTTTAAGTGATCTCTACACCCAATGTGGGGCTTGAACTAACAACCTGAGACCAAAAGTCACATGCTCCACTTCTAAGCCAGCCAGGAGCCCCTAAAAATATTTTTATTCACTGATTCAAATAAGCTATATTCTGTTCAGCTATGATAAACTCATATATGTATTTTTCAAAGATAATGTTTTTATATTTAGTAAAATTATTTTGTTATTTAAAATTTTTTCTTTGGTATGTTTTAATATAATTTATTTTTTTTAAATATGTTTATTTATTTTTGAGAGAGAGATAGAGACAGAAGGCAAGAGGGGGAGGGGCAGAGAGAGAGGGAGATATAGAAACTGAAGCAGGCTTCAGGGTCCAAGCTGTCAGCACAGAGCCTGACCCAGGGCTCGAACCCACAAACTGTGAGATCATGACCTGAGCCTAAGTCTGGTGCTTAACAGACTGAACCACCCAGGCAATCTGGTGTGTTTTAATTTTACACTTTTATTATTAATTTATAGATTTACTTCATTTTAGAGAATATGAATGACTGATGTCTTATTTTTGGGAATTCTATGAGTTTATATTTGTTCTTTAAAATAGGATCAGTTGTGGCTTATTTTCCATGAAGGCAGAACATGAATGCTTATAGCTGATAAAATGTGAAATATTTAAAACAGACTTACTAAAGAGCACCTCCCTTTTAAACTAATTGTGAACTAAGACAGACATACAGTAGATGAAGAAAAAGTACTATCTTTATTAATAGTAAAGGCTAGATTGGAAGTCACAAAATACTACAAACCCTATAATTTATGAGCTAATTCTTTTCCTGTAATATAGATTACAGGGCAACACAGTGGAGTTTTAGTTTATAGGACAAGTAAACTCACCTAAGTAAATATTGAAAGTCCTAAATTGGCACTGTGAATAAAAAAAACACATTTTATTTAGCTTTTGAAAGTGGTAAAAGTTCTTCGAAACTCAATTCTATATTTAAAAACTTGGATAAAATCTTAAATTCGGCAGATCATCTTTTTTTTCCCCTGAAGTGTATCTAGCTATCTAGAGTCAACTTATTTATCCATCCTTTTTATTCACTTTTTAAAATGTTTATTTTTAAGAGAGAGAGAGAGAGAAAGTACACATAGAGGAGGGGCAGAAAGAGAGGGGGACAGAGGATCTGAAACAGGCTCTGCGCTAATAGCAGAGAACCTGATGCAGGACTCACACTTAGGGACTGTGAGACTGTGACCTGAGTGGAAGTTGGATGCTTAACCGACTGAGCCACCAGGTGCCCCTTCTTCATTTTTTAAAAATAACATAAAATCAAATAAAACTTTATCATTGAAAACTTAAAAAAAAGATAAATCAATATATTTCCATGTCAAATACAGAAAATCATTCTAAGAGTTAACCATGATGAATTTAATGTTTAGCCTTTCAGGCCTTTTTGCGTGTATTCATGTATTCACATTCACATACCTAAAGATACATATATAGTTTTTCTTTGTATTTGTTTCCTATGATTTTTTTTTTTGCAACCTTCTTAAACTTAACATTTTGATTGAGAGGTTTAGTGGTTTACTGGAGAGACAAGGCACAGTTTTTTTGTTTTTTTTTATTTTTTTAATGGTTCTTCTACAATTTAGGGCCTTGAGGCAGAGAAGGAATTATCTGAATGGATCTGATGGTGAGTCTTTTCTACCCTGTTCAAAAGGGAGTAGTCTGGAATTAGAAATTATAGCTAGGGGTTATGTTTCTTCCCAGAAACATGGACTTTCTGATCAACCTGTTGAGATCAGCATTAACAGCCTTTGACACTGGTATTTGCCCTCCTCAGGCCTGCTGTTAATCCCATAATAGCCATTTTAATATAATTATTTCCTTTTTCATTAAATTTACTCTTCTTTCATCCTTTTCTCTGTTACTAAGTATAACTGCCCTCTTTTTCCAGTTATATCCTTGTTTTCTTTATAGTTGTAGTTATCACTCTTTCCCCGTGTAGTTCAAGATTTCAGCAAGTAACCATGAAGGGAAGAGTGCCTGGGTAGCTCAGCTGGTTGAGTGTCCAACTCTTGATTTCGGCTCAGGTTATGGTCCAAGGGTCATGCGATCTGGCTCTACATTGAGTGTGGAGCCTGTTTAGGATTCTCTCTCTCCCCCTCTGGCCCTCTCCTGTGCTTGTGTGCACATGTACTTGCTCTCTCTCTCTCTCTCTCTCTCTCTCTTTCTCTATCTAGCAAAAACAAAAACAAACAAACAAACAAAAAACATGAAGGGAGATTCAAGAAGTTTTAAGTCCCAGTTGCTTGGTTTTCCATTATGTACTGTTTCCTATTTTGTTCAACTTTAGTTAGCCTACAATGAATAAGATTGAGGGGAAATACCCAGCCCTTCTTTCCTCCATCAAAAATGAGAGGTTTACTATTGTACACATGGGGAGGAATATTATATATGAAGTTCTTGATGTAAGGAAGTAAACAACAAGATTTTATTTTTTTTAACAAGATTTTAAATGACCTGTAGATGCTGTGAGGAAAAAAAAATATGTACGCATGGCAAAAATTTTTAAAGTTATTAAACTGAGGGGCACCTGGCTGGCTCAGTTGGTAGAGCATGTGACTCCTGATATCTGAGTTGTGGGTTCAAGCTCCACAATGGGTATAGAGATTACTAAAGAAAATAAAGTATTTTTTTGGTTTGTTTTTAAGTGTATTTATTTATTTTGAGAGAGAGAGAGAGAGAGAGACAGAGAGACAGAGAGACAGAGAATCCCTGGGTGGTTCCTCACTGTCAGCCCAGAGCCCAGCATAGAGACATGATCCCACAAATCGTGAGATCATGACCCGAGCCAAAATCAAGTCAGAAGCTTAATCGACTGAGCCACCCAGGTGTCCCCCAAAAATAAAAGCTTAAAAACAACAAAGAAAGCTAGGTCTGGCGGTTTGAATGCAACGAAGACGGAACGGAATGCAGGCACAGGCTGTGGACGTGGCCCTGCCAAGGGTGGAAGACGGCAGTGAACATCTACTCAACATCAGTCCCCAGCGATAACCTAAAGCAACATGACATGCTGTCCTGGATCAATGAGTCTCTGCAAAGGAGTCTGAGGAAAATTGGCCGCTTGATTGTGCTCAGGGGTGGCCTACTGCCAGTTTATGGACATGCTGTTCCCTGGCTCCATGACCTTGAAGAAAGTGAAATTCCAGGCTAAGCTGGAACACGAACGTATACAGAACTTCAAAATATTACAAGCAGCTTTTAAGAGAATGGGTGTTGACAAAGTAATTCCTATGGAAAAATTAGTAAAATGAACGTTTCGGGACAAGTTTGAATTTGTTCAGTGGTTCACGAAGTTTTTCAATGCAAACTATGATGGGAAAGCCTCTGACCCTCTGACCAGGTGGAAGAACTGCAGCGGCCCCTCCCCTTCCTGCCCCAGCTGGAGCAAACCTAGGAAACCTCTCAGCACTATCAGTGCAGCTCCACAGAGGCCTATTGCAACATGCAGAACTACTGCAGACCCTAAGGCTGGCGTGTGGCAGGGGAGGGTGGGGGTGGGTGGGTGAGGAAGAATCCCGGTGTGGGCGCTGGGGACCACAAGCAGCTGAACTGATGCAGCAGGTCAACATATTGAAATTCACCTGAGAAGACTTGGAGACAGAGAGAGATTTGCACTTTGCAAAGCTAAGAAACACTGAATTGATTTGCTAGGAGAATGAGGTGGTAGTGGGGAGTAGCCCTGTATTGCAGAGGATTGTGGACATTTTCTATACCTTTATGAAGGCTTTGTGAGACCTGGAGAAGGGGGCCCACAGGAGGAACAGAAGAGTATTAACAGCCTGGACCAGCAGGGAAACATCTGAATTCTTCACTCCAAACCATGTGCTTAACTGTAAAATACTCCTTTTGATTATCCTTGGAGGACTCACTGGTTTCTTTTCATGAGCAGTAAGTACCTCTTTTTGAAGTACACTCTGCAGAAGTTTCACTCTTTTCCAAAGAGTTTGAATTAGGATCTGCCACCTTGTAGCAGAGCAGTATTAACATCTAGCCGCTCATAGGGGGAACGGAGGCTGGCCATGAGACTCCCCGTGTGGACGGTGGTAACACCGATTGCTGGAGAAGGGTGTTTTTATGTAATATGCTGAGGTGCAGACCTCAGCAGAGAAATGCAAAGACTGGTATAAATTTCAAGCTAAATGTGAAATCTTGGCAGAGAACATTTTAATAAATAAATGCCTTAAGAGTATTTAAAATATGGGGCGCCTGGGTGGCTTAGTCGGTTAAGCGTTCGACTTTCGCTTAGGTCATGATCTCGCGGTTCGTGGGTTCGTGTCCCGCGTCGGACTCTGTGCTGATGGCCAGCTCAGAGCCTGGAGCCTGGTTCAGTCTGTGACTCCCTCTCTCTCTGACCCTCCCCTGCTCACGCTGTCTCTCTCTCTCTCTCTCTCTCTCATAGAAATAAATAAAACATTTAAAAAAAAAGAGTATTTAAAATATGCTTCCATATTGCACAATATACAATGTAATATGACAGGAGATTTTACGTGCTTGATATTGTTTCTGGAGAGGAAGGGCCAGACTTTTGGACCTTTGGAATCTGCTGTTCACAGGCCTTGAATCCGCAAATGCCTAGACTTTAACCCAAAAGGACAGTTTACAAAGTTGTACTATAAAGCCATCTGGTGTCCTTAACCAAATGTATCCCTACTTTAAGAAGCAAGAGGCATTGTTGCCTGGACAAAGAGTGTGTGTTTCAGCCCTGCCATATTTGAATTGGAAATTGGATTTCACTGAACATTTTCTCTAACAGTTTTTCTACTTATCCCTGAAACTTTTATGTATTGTGTTTTTTGAGAAATGAGGTATGTCCAGTTTTTACATCTATTACTACTTCTGGGGACTTGCTCACATATCTGGGATTTAAATGGGATTTATATCCTATTCTACTGTCCCGTAAGTTTTCATTTAACATGTTTCTCTTCTCTGCTTCCCTTGTACACTGGGGACTCCTCTATGGCTCTTTAAAGTTTGGTGCTTAGAATGTAAGTTCAGCAGTCAGGTGGTCACGCTGCAAGTTCTTTCTAGACTTCTGGCAAAGGAAGTGACCAGTTAGGGCCATTGCTACCCTGGGATCTGCAAGGCTCAGGTGTTCTCAGTACCTGCTGTCCACAGCCCTCCATGGCTACCAGAATACTTAGCAAGTGCACTACTCTATTTGAAGATAAAATACACTAGATAAAATTATCTAAATGATAATCTTCTTCTGCAGAAAACACAGTACTGTGTTCGAATCAATTATAATATTTAAAATATTCCTTCCTTAACTCTTACTCATTTGCTTTGTCCCTAGCCTATTCAGCTCCATTGTTTGGCAGAATTCTGTAAATTGTGTGTCACCCACTAGTGAGATTATTCAGTCCCTGATGCATTTGTATTGATTTGTTTCTGGTGGTACCTTGTCCTAAAATGTATGTGGGAAGTAGATGTTTTATGATAAAATTGTGTAGGGCATGCTCTGTATGGAGTGCAGAATAAAACTCAGATTCAGTGAGTAGCAATGCCAAAAAATGCAAGTAACTAGCCATTGTTCAAATAACAGTAGCGTTTTAGACTTTTCTTGCCCTAAAATTCCATTTTATTGGGAACCCATTTTCCATTTGGTCTTTCTTGACAGGGTTTTTTTTTTTTTTTCTACGTTAAACATTTTCTAAATGAAAGTCTGTATGTGAAAAAAACTATTAAACTGATATAAAATAAAATAAAATGTAAAGTTTTCTGATCTGTCACTCTCATCTTCCAAGCTCCTGTTTGCAGCCATTTTTAAAATTTTCTTGTATATTTCCAGAAATTCCTAATATTTATGTTCATAATATATAAACAAGTATACATAATCATATATTTACATGCACACATTTTCCATATAGTTACACATACACAAATAGATGTATATTTATATATGCATACACACGTACTAACCTGTATTTACTTTTTACTTATTTTATTCTAGATTTGTTTTTTCCCCTATCTGTACTCCTAGATCTACCTTATTCTTTGTAATTAATAAATCATAATTTAATTCATGGGATTATCATAATTAATTCCTTAAGCCTTGAATTTATATTGATTCCAATTTTGCCATTAAAAACAATGCAACAAGTATATATATATATATGTGAATATCCTCATGCATTTTGGTCAGTATAAACTTTGACAGGCTTAGTAATCTACTCTTCATTGATGTATTAGGACTTCTGTATGTATAATGTTTTGAAGCCTTAACTTTTCAGTTAGATAAATATAGATATACATATCCATATAGATATACATATCTGTATCTCTGGTATTTATCACTGCTTTTTATGATAGGTCTTCACCTGACTGCTTTCAATGTATGAAAGAGAAGGCATTAAACTTCTTATTAATACCCACACTTACCCCTGTGTGGACACCAATCTACATCTATTCATTGCATTGAAATATGAGGTTTAATTAATTTATTTTAATTCATTTATTTATTGAAAGAGAGAGAGAGAGAGAGAGAGAATGAGCTGGGGAAGGCCAGAGAAAGAGGGAGAGAGAGAATACTAAGCAGGCTCCCAATTGTCAGTGCAGAGCCCGACATGGGGCTCGAACCCATAAACTGTGAGATCATGACCTAAGCAAAACGAAAAGTCGGACACTTAAGTGACTGAGTCACCCAGGCACCCCAGCATTGAAACAAGAGATTTCAGATGAACAAACCATGTCTGCATCATGGCTTTTTTTTTTTTTGTAACAACAGAGTTCTTCATAAGAGTTCATAATGATCTGTTTCCAATTATAAACATTTTTCCTGAAAATTCTTAGATTTCAATGTATTCTTATATAAGAGAATGAAAATAAATATTCTCAGGAATTTCTTTATAGTTTTAGAATATGGTCAAATACCCCCTGAGTCATCCTGTAAAATGCTGAATTAAAAATTAAAGGAGTTCTTCAAATTTCAGCATCTGTCTCCATATTCTTTTTACTGTAGGCACAGGATGAAAGGGGTCCTTGGTCTCCCTTCCATTCCAGGGCTCTTGTTTATTTAATTCTGCTTTCCCCAGTGGCATGTTTCCTCCGGCTCACCTCAGATTATGTTCCAGTTCTGCCCCTAACCTACACTGTTTGCACTTTCTCCTTTTCTCTCAGAAAAGACCACTTTTTCTTTGATGCCAATTATGACAGTATTTTTTTTGTGGAAATTTATGTTTTTATTGGGGACTTATAATTTATCAGAAGCTTATTATGAGCAGTAGAGTGTTTAGTTCCTATTCTTAACTTATAGAGGGGGAAATCTAAGCTTAGTGAAGTTGAGTAACTTTGTCCAGTGTCCCTATAGCCTCTCTTTAAATCACCAAATCCAACCCACAAATGTCATGTATCCCATGTATTAACAGTGGGTGGTAAGACAGAAGACCTCTAAGTTCAATTCTAGAGATTCTTAGAGGCAACACTCTCACTTGACTCCCTGAAAGTGCCTGAAAGTGGTGCATAGGCAACTATGGGGTTTCCTGAAGATTCTCTGTTTCTGCTTGGAGAACAAAGAAACTCTTAGTTTTCAATCCCAGATGGTGATAGTAAATTGTCTCTGCTCACAGAGAAGGAACTAATTTCATATGTAGACCAGTGTCAGGAACAAGATGAACCCCATGTATTTGTCTCCATTTGGTTGTTTGAGCTAGTTTTTAGGAAAAGTGTAATTCATGAAGTATATATTTTCCCTGAAATACAATAACTATGCCTTTGTGCATGCCATGCAAATTAAGCATGTACACATATGTGTCTGTGTACATATAGAGGCTTTATAAATATAAATACATTGACAGGTAGGTAAAACCATAGATATAGATACAGGGAATGGGCCTAGAGAGTACGGAACAATAGTTCAAAGCATGCCTTCTGAGTCAGACCACTTGGTTTTGAATCTCAACTCTCTAACAAGTTTCTTATTTTGAAATTCAATTTATAACTTATCTGAAGTACAGTCAAAAGGCAGAAATAAACAATACAATACAATACAACACAACCAAACAAAACCAAACCTAAAAAGGAATGAAAACAAAACTTTGAAGGCTAATAGCCTGGATTCAGATCAGAGTCCTACTTACCAGAAATAAGATATTGGATAACCTTTTTCACTTTTGTTCTTCACTTTCTGAATCTGTAAAAAAAGAATAAAATTCCAGTCACCTTAACTATCTTTGAGAAATAAATAAGAGTATAACTTAGAAGTTTACCTGGTACATTATAATGTTAGAAATGTTAGCTATTTATTTTGCCATCAATCTATTCAGAAACCAGGAGACAGAAAGCTCTGTTGACTGAAGGCTTCAGGTTTAGCATATGCTTTGGAAAAGCAGATTGGACAGATTGCAGTCCCCACTGTAAGTGTTTTCTACTAGAGTATGAATGAATATGCAAGGAGGGGTTAAACTGAAGGTCTCTGACATGGATAACTCTAAAATTCTAGTAGTGAACAGTGATACAAGTACTTATAAAACAAGAACAAAAGAAAATGTGACTGAATTATAATACCTGCTGAAAACACAAGAAATAGGTTGTATGACTGACTAAGGAAGGTTCAGTTTCAGCAAGGTAGTGGAGTCAAACACTAAAAGCAGATGGGAGTTTATATCCAACTCTTGTTCTGGCTAGGCTGGCTTTGAAAATTAAGGTTAGTTCAAGATCATAGATAATCTGCTCTCTCAAATGTGATATCCTATGAAAGCGGTAATATGGGATCCACTGGGTAAGCAAGGTATTGTCAGAAATAAATGTTATCTGGTAAAAATGTAATTATCAGATATGTCCTAAGAGCATCTGGTTTTGGATATGTGGTCACCATGGACTCCAGTCAACTACCACTGATAAGAATTCATAGTAAACGCTAAGATGTATAAGAATCCATAGTAAATTCTAATAACTCTTTTAATCATTCCCCCCAAAGTGATTAATTCAAAATAATTTTTTAAAATTTTGTGTCAACGGCATAAAAGTTGTAAGGTCATTATATAATTTTACAAAGAAATGATGTATCTAATAATAGTAACTCAATACTGTTATTTCTCCATCAGTGAAATTTTTAAAAATATAACTTTATATAAATGTTTACTCTAAATAAAATTGCTATTCTGAAAGAATTAAATTGGGGGATAATTTTGATGTCAACCTTTTATATTTTGCCTCTTTCAGAAGTAAAACAATGTAAGCAAATTAACAGTATGTTAATATATTCTAATTTAATTCTCTCAACACCCCATAGGTGACAATTATAAAAATTATGATATGGATGCACAAAATATTTTTGTATATTTGTATGTGTAGATAAAAGTGTATATATTTATTTAAATTTTTTTTTAATGTTTATTTATTTTTGAGAGAAAGACAGAGTGCAAGCGGGAGAGGGGGAGAGAGAGAGAGAGACAGAATCTGAAGCAGGCGCCAGGCTCTGAGCTTTCAGCACCAACTGTGAGATCGTGACCTAAGCCAAGTCGGATGCTTAACCAACTGATCCACTCAGGCGCCCCTATGTATTTGTTTTTAATATATTGGGATAAAATATACTTTCTTATATACAACTTTGCAACCTGCTATTTTACTTAAAAAAATAAAAACAAAAAAAATCACTTCTCATCCTAAAGCATACTTTTAGATCTATTTGCTCCTGGTAATTATTTTTAATAATTTTATAATTTTTCTCTTATATGAATAATACACAATTTATTTAACCATTCCCTAAGTGGATATAGATCTTATTATACTATATTGTAACATGTGACTGTTATAAACAATGTTGCAATGAACATTCATATATATGCAAAAATTCTGAATATTTCTGTAGGAATCAACTTTTCAGGTAAAGTATCACTCTACTATCAATAATTCTGTGTATTAACACTATATTTTTAAATATACTAACATATAAACAATTTAAACTCTTTTAATTTTCAGTAACATTTGGTGATTTTGTTGGGCATCTCTGTTGATAAATTATAGTTTATTTCTTTAAATCAACTGCTTCCATCTTTTCTTTGTCCTGCTAGTTTTCTGTACTTTAGGAAATCTTTATATATTGATCTTTTGCCTTCTATATTTGCTGTGAACATTTCCCCCCCAAATGTTGTTTGTCTATGAGACATATTTTTTTTTAATTTTTTAATGTTTTTTATTTATTTCCAGGAGAGAGAGAGAGACAGCGTGAGCAGGGAAGGTCAGAGAGAGAGGGAGTCACAGACTGAAACAGGCTCCAGGCTCTGAGCTGGCAGTCAGCACAGAGCCCGACGCGGGGCTCGAACCCACGAACCGTGAGATCATGACCTAAGCGAAAGTCGGACGCTTAACCGACTAAGCCACCCAGGCGCCCCTGTCTATGAGACATATTTAAATACAGAGTATATCTTCATGTTTATGTAAGCAAATCTGTTGGCCTTTTTGTTGATAGCTTCTGACTTTCATTTTGCCCTTCCTAACAAAAATAAAATTGAGTGGCATGAACTCTGAATGAAAAAGTCAATGGTGAACACTTCCACAAAGCAACTATAAATTAGTGAGTGGGGTTATAATTCTTGTAACATTAGTATTCTATCAAAGACATATTAGCAAGAAAAGACATGCAGACTGACAGTGTGTTCTCACTGCTGATCACACACTGCCATTTGAAGATATGTCTATACAAATCTCATAAGGGCTAGCTGCTTTAACATTTTAGAATAATAATTAGCATATGCTTTATATATAAATCTTGTTCTTTCACATTTAAATTGATTCATCTTTTGATGTGCTAATGTTTTCCAGAACTACAAACTATAAGAACATACCTTAGCATATTTTTTTTCTTAGAGGTATCTATTTACAAAATATTAGAAAGTATTTTTCAGGGCAAATTTATTCATGCTCCTGGTTAATTATGCATACATTGTGCCCTCACTATGTCTGTCCTTTTGAAGGAAAACAAAAATGGATCTGATGATGCTATATTAGCATAAGGTGCTATCTTATTCCACTTGGGCTACTATAACAACAATACAAAAGACTGGGTGGTTTATACAGATAAATTTCTTATAGTCTGAAGGCTGTGAAATCCAAGATTAAGGTACCAGCAGATTTAGTACCTGGTGAGAACCTACTCTGGATGGTTTTCTTCTTGCTGTGACCTCACCCAGCAGAAGAGTAAGATAGTTCTCTGAGGTCTCTTTTATAAGGGTAATAATTCCATTCACGAAGACTTTACTTTCACGGCCTAATCGCCTTCCAAAGTTCCCACCTCCCATCATAGTGGGGAGTAGGTTTCAATATAAGAATTGGGAAGGGAGTGGTGAACACAAACATTCAGTCTAAGTGCTAGAAAAAGCATTTATCTCTTCTTTAGCGTGTTGCTAATGTTTACTTGATGATCACAGGAAGAAATGTTAACTATAACCTTTAATAATTTGCAAATGGAGAAAACAAACTCACTCCAGGTTATCTTATTCATGGTCAGGTATTTTTATTTATTTTGCTTTTTTCACCATATGAAAATAAGTTCATAAATAACCAACATAATTTGAACACTGATTCTGTGAAGGGAAAAATTACACTGGACAAAATTAGTCAGGCAAGGAAAATTTTAAAGGCTATTGTGATAGGGGAGAGAGGTTGGAACTGAGTCTAAACTTAACTCCTATGTAGTAGAGGGTGGGAATATTCCTTAGGGCTGGAGTTGGCAAGTGGAAATTTATTGGAGAATGTTATAGGTCATCTGTGTTTGCTCAATTGGCTTATCCAAAGGAAAAATAAGCTTGTCATAGCTTTAGAACAGAGGGCAGTTTCACAACTTGGAGCAAGGAATCTGCAGAAGTTAGGTCTCTACTCTCTCACAGAAACTGAGAGATAAGAGTACTGTCACCTTTGATGATTATATTTCAAATAAATGCATCTCACTTTGAAACGCCCAGAGTTCGAGAGACCCCAAAAACAGACCACCAGAGACCAGAGTCAAAGCCAATCGGCAAGGGTCATTTATTTGCAGGTTCGAACCCGGACCTCCACGCACTCGTCGCCTGTGACGCTGAGAGGCCCCGAACAAAGTCTTTGCAGCCTTTTTATAGACAGGAGTAAACAAGTCGTGGGGANTTTTGGCTCTTCAACTTCCTTGAGAAAACCCTTCCTTGATTGTAAAATTTACAAGAGGCTTTTAAAAAGATTTACATCTCAACAGGGCAGAGAAAGAATTTACAATTACAAGTTTTCTAAAGTAAATGCTCTACGAAAGGGAAGGTCTGCGGCCTAGAGTCAGGAAGAAGCTTTGTCTATAGTGAAGAGGAAGGGGAGCATTAAAGGCATCTTGACTGATACAAACTGAGAATCTCAAAATAAAAGATCTTCCAAGTGATGCCCCTTGTAACCTCAGCATGAGATTCAAATCCCTCTTCCTAAGGGATGTTTAAGTATCAGCTATATTCAGAGGTATGCATATTGAATTTCAGTCATTGGAAGGGTGTTGATTTTTGGTTTTTTGATTGAGTGAACATGTTTGGCTGCAATTAATCTTTCACAGAGTGTAGCACTAAATAGTAAAAACAATTTATCCTGCTAAATTAAATAAATAATTTATTCTAGTTTAATAATAATTTAAACAATTCATTCCAAATTGTTTTACTAAACATTAAAAAAATTATACTTCACTAACACTTTTGATATCTTAAATGATGCAAGCTGTGTCATTTGTATTTACTTTGAAAAACCAGGTGGCTGTGGTATTGTACTTTTAATCATCTTAGCCTATTTTTTTCCCTCAAAATTGCTTTTCAACCAAGTAAAATTATTTGGTTTTATCTTAAGATGTTTTATAGCCTCAAATGTTAAAATCTAACTCTTCATATTTTTTACTGGGTTGTAAATTAGATATGTGACTTCTAATGATACTTTTTCAATTGATTATGGATGATTTAATAAAAACTAAATAACTAGAAATATATAGTCAATAATAAATTTGGCATTTGCTGGAAATGTCTAAGAGATGTGGTATCAAAAATAATGTGTTAGAAATGACACCTCCCTAGGGCAGTGTAACAATAGACTGAAAGTTCACAGCATTCATTGCAGCAATTATCACACTTACTGTGCCTTTAAATGTGTCTTCACTTATAAATCTTTAGGCAATTAGCTTTAACAACACCAGCATATTTTCACCTATCAAACACCTCCACATTTTTCTAAGCTATTATAAAATTTAAGCACCTTCCAGCGCTTGAAAAATATTACACATTAAAACTAGAAAGAAAGAACAATAAGTGGATATATTTATATTCTGTAATGTAAAAGAGACAGAAGTAGTTAAAGGATTAAAAACATTAACATCTAATATTTGTCAAGGAAGCCAAGAATATTCCATGTAAGAGAAGACAATAATTGGGGCTGAGAAAATTGAAACAGGATCCCTATCTCATTCCACTTAAAATAATTAACTCAGGCACACCTGGCTGTCTGTCAGTGGAGCCTTTGACTCTTGACCTTAGGGTTGTGGGTTTGAGCTCCACATTGGGTGCAGAGAAAACCTTTGAACTAAATAAAATAATATAATTTTTAAAGAAAATCTTAAAAAAGGTTAACTCAGAATAAAGACAAATATAAGAAGTGAAACCAGAGAGATCTTAGAAGAAACATAGGGAGAAATTTTCTGGACATGGTTCCTGACAATGATTTTTTTTTTTTGATATGACATCTAAAACACAAGCCACCAAATTAAAATTAAGCAAATGGAACTATCAGACTAAAAAGCTTTTGCACAGCAAAACAGATGATTAATAAAATGAAAAGACAATGGAATGGAAAAATATATTTGCAAACTATACATCTGATAAGGGGTTTAAGAAAAAAGCAAGCAAGCAAATGGTTTGGTCAAATAATGGGCAAAAGACCTAAAGAGACATTTTTCTAAAGAGGATATTCAAAGGGCCAACAGGGAGTGAAGGAGGATGCTCACCATCACCAATTATTAGGAAATGCATATCTAAACCACAATGAGATATCACTTCACACCTGTTAGAAGGGTTATCATCAAAAAGACAAGAGATAACAAATGCTGATGAGGATGTAGATTCTGGTTATGCGCAAGTTCTGAGATCACCCTCTGGTACCCAAAATATGACCTACAACCTAGGAGTTTTCCTATAAATCCTAATGAAACACAGCATATTCCTAAAAGTGTTTAAGTAGAAAAGCATATTAAAAAATATTTAATGGCTTTCAAAACATAGTTTATTGATGTGGGGTACAAAGGCAAAGCAAAGAAAAAATAAACTTCCTTACAGCTTATAGCCCATTGACAAGTACTTGGGACAGAGTCACCATCCTCAAGGACCTCAACTTCTTCAATGTTGATACTTTGCTACAGGCAAAAAAAAAAAAAAAAAAAAAAAAAAAAA